>NC_084732.1:79182180-79214680 GCF_033978785.1 Entelurus aequoreus | reverse complement strand
TTGTGGATATGTGCAAACCCAGCGAATAGTGTAATAAAAGTATCTAAAAGTGGTAAATTTAAGAGTTTTTTTTTTTTTTAATGTTGCCTCTTGTTTACAATCATTGTGAAAGAAATTAACAGATGTATTTTTTAATGCATTCTAACTCGTAAATAAACATGAATAAAAGTCTGCTGACAATGGAGCCAATGGGAAGTCCTCTATTCCGCCCATAAAACCCAATAGATGACCATCTAAAAACCACCACCAATACTCCATTTACATTTCGTGAATTGAATACTAACCAAGTATTGGTGATATTGTTATTTTAAGCGCTAACGCAGACAAACTATTTATAGCGGCACTGTGATCACAAGCTTGTGTGCCAATATTGACATCATGGAGTGGTAAGCTGCTTCCTCGCTTCTTAGCTTGTGGAAGTTTATTGCAGATCATAAATCATGCCTCTCATCTGGATAGTAGAAGGATGAGGACGTATTACGACAAGCTGGTACACTTTGACAGCCAAAATAGACCAGGGAAAAGCGAAAATGGCACAAAGAGACGTTTGGTTCCACCCCTCTTTTCTTCGCGAGGATTATGAGTCATTCTTCATCAAAACGGGACTATAACAAGACTATCAATCGGCATTCTAATGGCAGCAGACGTTGTACAGTAAGTGATATTTTATTATTTTTTTGTGGCTCTCATGAAGTCTGCAGGGAGTAATAATCAGTGATGTTGTTGAAAAGAAAACGAGCGTTGTGATGCGTTTTTGAAATTAACTATATACTTACAGCATGTATATAAAACCTTAATGGAGGTGTTTGGATGTTTTTTTAATGGCTAAATAGGCAGAATTGAGAGACTCCCTTAAGCTCCATTGTAAGCAGACTTTTGATCGCATTTATTTAGTATTTAGAATGCATAAAAAAAATATATATATATGTGTTCTTGTCTTACATAAGGATTGTGAATGATAAGTGAAATTAAAAAAAAAAAGTGCAGTTCCCCTTTAAGTGTGCACATGGTAATTCTACTAAGTGGAAAGAGTAGTAACAATCTACCTACAATGCAATACAAAAGCCAGCCAGGGTAATAACAAACAGTAAAAAAAATCCCTACTACAAATATTAGCAGTAGTATATACAAATAAAGCTTACCCAAGTAAAAAGTGAGAATAAATGAATCAAAAGTAAAAAACAACCTCATTGTTATGAAGGCAGTTTTAAACTGACAATATCAACACGGTCGTCCCTCGCGATCTTGTCTGGTCCCAATTAACTGTGATAAACAGATTACCTCAAAGTTATGGTTATGGTGTTAACTTTATTTCGAACATGCATACAATTATAATATGATGTAGCACATATTTCCAGTTTCTCATTACAACATGTCTGAAAATGAGTAGGATGATGCTAAGTATGATTATTTTTAATACATCAAATATTTTCATAGTTTGAGCATAAAAAAAGTTTACGCTAGCATAAGAAAGGATATACTTGTATTTATCCCACAATTGGGAAATGATTTGGTGGCAGTGCAGATTTTTACATAGAGCAGCAAAAGTAAAACGTAATGAAAAACTAAAAAATGTGTAATAAACAATACATAAAACATAATGCACACTAACAATTGCATAGACAAATAAAAAAAACACGTATTCACCTAAAAAAATCACTTAAGTATACTAAATTGGCCCTGGTGAATGAATGTGAGTGTGGATGTTATCTGTCTATCTGTGTGGGCCCTGCGATGAGGTGGCGACTTGTCCAGGGTGCCGGAACGCAGCTGAGATAAACTTCAGCACCCCTCGCGACCCCGAAAGGGACAAGCGGTCGGTAGAAAATGGATGGATGTTGTAAAGTCTTATGGCTTTGTGCAGAAAAGACCTGCGGTAGCGCTCCTTCCTGTACTGTGAATACAACAGTCTATAATTATAATTTTTTAATATTATTAGAGTCCTGTAAAGATGAAATAATGTGTGAAACTACAGGCTAAATATGAAATATGTGCAGTATAAATAAATAAATATGTATATATATATATATATATTTATAAAATATAATTTAATATAAATCCAATACCTCTGCAAAGACTGGGTCTACTTGACACCGACACCTACGAAAGTTAGCCTTGATGTTAGCATTACGTGTTAACATTGCATGTCTGCGTTGTCATTCTTTCCTCGTAACAAAGCTGTAATGCTGATGTTGAAGATGAAGTACATCAAAAGAATTCATTTTCACTCGGTTGTTGATAGCAGAATATGTATCGATCGTCACAACATAAACAAATACTTCACTGTAATACATATAACACACACATAACAATTTACGCCAAAAACATGTGGAATGTTTTATTTTAAATTTGCGATTTGAAGATCTGATGCACGATGTAGCGAGGAAAGATTACATTTTAAGTTCTCACTAGATGCCAGAAAGAAAAAAAAAGTGTTGATCGTATTCTTACTTTCAAAGAGCAAAGAGTCTTCAATGGATGATGTATCCTGCTTTTCTTCACCGTCCTCCCACTCTTCCAGCTGAATAGCAAGGTCAACTTCAGGCCCGCAAGCAGAACCCTCTAAATCAACACAAACGTAAGTATTAGCATTGGCCTAAACATTTTCTACCATAAATTAAGTGTCACTGGCATTAATTTAAAAAAAGGTCCAGATTTTGTGTCAAGTTATTTATATTCCTACACAGTACATGTAATTGAACATTATGTTGTGTCACACTCTTTCATAAAATACAAACAATATTAAATTCTGTTTGACAAGATAAGATTGTGTATTTACAACATGCACACTATGTGCTTTATTGGAGGGATATTTGGCTCCAGACATCAAATTGAGACACTTCTAATTTTGGTTTAAGCTATTTCCAGCAGCTTTAAATTATTGAGTGGTAACATTTCTCTACTTCAAAGTGCTTTTTGCTTCACTCCAACTGATATGAATAAGGAAGTAGGTGTGTTGTCTTTGCTCATTACTACTTATTTCTCACTGCCACTCTTGCAGCTTCAAGGCACAGCATTGGAGTTTTCTCAGGACAAGATAAGCATTTCCTAGAGGGGTAAAGATTACCTTGCTAAATAATATGTTATGACACAACACAAAATATGTCAAAGAATTTACCAGGACAAAAATATTTAAAGGGATCTATGATAAATGTTGTCCTTTCTGACTTATAAAAGTTGATAAATCGTTGGAAACTTGATTACTGATTATTAAATGCCAATGCCAAAGCGTCAAACCATAATGTTCATGCATTTTGGCGTATTGGATGTCTCTGTTCGCATAGACGTGCTTATTTGGACAGTTAGTCAAGCTCTCAGCCAAAGGGGTGGCTAGATAAAGTTTTATTTTCACCTACTCATGTCATGCGCATAATAACATAGAAATATGACATACAGTACATGCAGCTGTTTTTTTATGCAGGTCTCTTTTGCTTGGAGATTATGCAGTTGTACCTGATGTTGTGACCAAGTGACCCTATAAGTTTGTGAAGTTTATTTTTTTCGACAGTGTCTGGTTATAAAACAAAAAAATAGCGGTGATGACTTCAAGATATATATTTAAACAGTGTACATTTTCAAAAGTTAAATTACGATACTTTTGGAAAGGGTGGGGCATGGTTTTAATTACAATCCGGGAACACCTCCAGAAACAAGCATCATCACCAAAGCATAATGAACACAGCCGCAGTGTCCTAGGACAGTGGTCCCCAACCACCGGGCTGCAGCCCGGTACCGGTCCGTGGACCGATTGGTACCGGGCCGCACAAGAAATGTAAAAAAATAAAAAATAAAAATGTTTTTTTTTTAAATTAAATCAACATTAAAAACACAATATATACATTATATATCAATAATATATACATTATATATCAATATAGATCAATACAGTCTGCAGGGATACAGTCCGTAAGCACACATGATTATATTTTTTTATGTCAAAAAAAAAATAAATAATAATAATATTCCCTTAACCCCTCCCCCGGTCCGTAGGACAAATTTTCAAGCGTTGACCGGTCCGCAGCTACAAAAAGGTTGGGGACCACTGTCCTAGGGGGACAGTCAGGAGATCTGGGTTCATCTCTGTGTTGAGTTTGCATGTTCTCCACCTGCATGCATGGGTTGTTTTTTTCCCGGAAATATACATGTCAGGTTCATTGAAAACTAAAGGCTGGAATTAAGGCTGCCGCTAACGATTATTTTTCTGTCGATTAATCTATAGATTATTTTTTCGATTAATCGGTTAATGTATAGATTATTTTTTTCGATTAATCTATAGATTATTTGTCCTTTTACCGATTATTTTTTTATTCAAAATGAAGATGAAAAAATAAATGTAGGCCCGTTTTTTCAAAAGGCATGGCTTTTATTTACAAAAAAAAAAAAGTATGGCCACTCAGTCAACATTGACAACAACATGACTAAATATTCTGTAACAATGTAAACATTTAAAACTTTTAACATTTAACAAAATTAAAAGTAGCTTATTTGCTTTTTAATGTGCAAATATAAAAGTCAACATCCAGTGCAAATCTTAATATTCTGCAATAGTATAAGCATTTCAAAAGTAAAAGTATTGCTTATTTTGCTTTAAAATGTGCAAAAATAAAGATAAACATCCAATACAAAAAGGTGCAAAACGAAATATTCTGTAACAACAGTGCAAACATTTCAACAAAAGTGAAAGTATTGCTTATTTGCTAAAATGTGCAAAAATAAAGATAAACATCCAATACAAAAAAGTGCAAAACGAAATATTCTGTAACAACAGTGTAAACATTTCAACAAAAGTGAAAGTATTGCTTATTTGCTAAAATGTGCAAAAATAAAGATAAACATCCAATACAAAAAAGTGCCAATCTAAATATTCTGGAGCACTGTAAACATTAAGTATTGCTTTTAAAATGTGCAAAATAAACATCCAGTCCAACACAGTACACAATAACCAATTCTACTCATTCCAGTGAGTGACTAACAGTTGTAATGAAGAAAGGTTAGCATGTGTACATGCTCTGGTTCTTTTCTTGTTTACAATATTCCCAGCAGCTGAAAATAGGCGCTCAGAAGGGGTCGATGTGGCTGGAACTGAGAGCTAATTAGCCTTCACCTCAAGCCAGGACTGCGAGTGAGCTGAGCTGCAGTTTATATTTCTAGAAGGTCAACGGGCTCATAGTGATGTTACTAGTAGTTGACTGGGAGGTGTTTATTATCATTTGGGGAGAGTCCGCTGCCTGATGCTCACCTGCTAAACACCTATCTGCTCCACGCTGAAGCGCTGACTACATGCGCTCTGAATACACACTGCTGATTGGCTGATAATGCTTCGTGTGTACCAATCAGATGGTTGTGTGGGTGGGACAATGCTGCGTGCTGAGACAGAGGCAGAGGAGCGAAGCAGCTTGTTAAGACTTTAGCAGCTGAAGTTAGCTTTAGCTTAGAAACTCGTTCGGTACACCCCCGTACCGAACCGAAAGCCCCGTACCGAAACAGTTCAATACAAAACACGTACCGTTACACCCCTAGCAGATACAAATGACACATTCATGTTTTTGTGTAATGATGACAACGTATGCTCGCGCGGACGATTGACTAGTTGATGGTTTTCTTTTCAAATGTTCGTTCATAGCCGTTGTGCTGCTATGATAGGCCATTTCCGCTCGACACAGTGTGCATACAACAACATTATTAGGCCGTTTATTGAAATACTCCCACACTTTTGACCACTTTTGGCATGCTTTTCCCCCCTCGCTCGCACCGCTCGCATCGTCTGCTTTGATCGTCTGCTTTGCGCTTCGCCATGACGGTAGTGTGACGTAAATATGCGAAGCGTCGACGCACAAAAACGGCGTCGACGTATTTACGTAACCGATGACGTCGATGACGTCGACTACGTCATCGACGTAGTACGTTCAGCCTTAGCTGGAATATACTCTCGCGTCATGTAGCTTGCATCCCCTCTGACGGCGTCCTGGTTCGTTTACAGCTCTTCCGAGGGGGCTGGCGTGTGACTTGCAATTCCCTTCCAAAACCCTAAGGGGCAGTGTTTTGCTGTGTGACAAACACAACTCTTGCTGAAGTATCTTCCTGAGTAAGGATGGGAGTTGGTAAGATTTTACCGGTCCGATTCCGCTTAACGATTTGGTTCCTTATCGGTTCTCTTATTGCTTCTTATTTGGAAAAAAAAAAGAGGACAAAAAGGTGGATTAGCATCAATTTTGTTTAGTTTGAAGGTAACATTAAAAATCCAACAGTGAGGTCTTAATAAGCACGAAGCATAGAACAAAATACTTTGAAAAATAAATATTCTTTTGTTGAATTTAACGAAAAATAAGAACATTTGTAGAAATTACACAAAAATGTAACATTTCGTAACATTTTCAAAACTTTTAAAATATTTTTTCATCTCCCTACAAAATATACTGGTCAAACTCAAAATATTAGAACTATTTGTTTAGATTTACAAGGTGAAACTATCAATGTACATACATAACATGCAACTCAACATATTTCAAGATCAGTTAGGATAATACATAACGTTTTGATATAGAGAACATAAAAACCTCTTTATTATTGAATAAAAAATATTGAAATTCAATCATTTGGTGCATCTGCAAACAGCTAGAATTATGCACAACACGAACTATAATCTGCTACCCAAGAATGTATAACAACTCTTGTCAAAAAATTCAGAAAAATATAACAGAGGAATAACTAATTAAACATTTGTATGGACGTACAACACTTAGAACATTTAGCATATCAGTAAGTGTAATTAAATTATGGAATGGATTGAGCAAAGAAGTTAAACAATTTACTAATATGATTTACTTTAAGAGGCTGTTAAAATAAAAGTGCGTATAAAGTACAAGGAAGAAAAATTTTGAGAAACATCTTGAACCTTATTAAAAGGAGATATATATATCTTCATATATCTTCATCTCGTAATGTTAATCATAACTGACTTAGTCATCTATTACAATAACTGCTGTATTAATAATACACTGATGTAAATTGTGTTACAAAAAGAAAACAGTAAGAGAATATTTCAGTAAGTGCTCTGAAGTGGGAAAAGCGTAGGATTCAATTTCTTCCTACTCCTTTTCGGACATGTTGTAAAGAGAAATGATATGATGTATCGTATTGTAAGTGTGTTCATGTTCGAAATAAAGTCAGCTCAACAACGCAACAGCCTTCTTTTGATAATTATGGTTTACAGCTTATGAAAACCTTGCTTTGAAAATCTCAGAAAATGTGGGGTCTTATATCAGTTTCAAGTTTGAAGTTGAATTGCTGACATTAATGGACTTTTACACTGTATTTTAATATCATTAGTTTAATCCGTATAATGGAAATGACTAAGTGAAAATTTGGTTGCAAGAAAACATGCAACTTTTTTCTGACTACAATTGAACATTCACCTCGTTAAAATCAGGAGTACTGTGGCAAATCGGTTCAAGCTTTAAACCACAAACGTATTTACTGCTCGGTGACATTCGTCCTTCCTGGGCTGAGTCATTGCACTCTTCCCTGCCTCGCTGAAAGGCGATGCTCGCGCCGGGCAGCATACATGAACTGGAGCTAGTACTTACTGCCTGCCTCGGAGCCAGTCGGAATCTGTCTCTTGTCTTGCTCATCTCAATGAAAAGGCATTAATTTCAATTTAACAAATAATAGTGCTATTTAGTACCTGTTGTATTTACGGCAGATGACATGCTAGCGTTACTGCTGTTTGACTGAGATCGGCGCGGTTCAAAAATGCGACATTCATTTATAGTTATTGCATGTTGTATGTTCAAATGTTTCAGCATATTGCTCGTATGTTCTCATCTTGATGAAATAGCAATCTTGCAATCATTCCAAGTAGTGCTGTTGCAATCGTTTCTTGTAAAATGTAGCCAGACGAGGGTGTTTGTTCCACCCGGACGCCGCCAATTTGCTGTCTGACGTCACTACGCACGTTGCGTAATAACATCATTCCTAAACACTGGCATCGTTAAAGCAATCATTGAAAAATTGGCAAGCGATTCCAAGGAATTGATGCACTGGGAACCGGTTTTAATCAAGAACCGGTTTTCGATTAAAATCCCTATTCCAGATCGAGAGAGAGAACAATTGAAAGAGCAATGCATAAATAGATTACAATCATCATAGGTACTGGTTATGAAAGCTAACTCAACTAAACCAGTATCTTTTAGGGCTCTGGTTCACTTACCCATCTACTTTTCTACTTCCCCTTCTAGGGAAAAATCCAATCATAAAATCCTCATTCAAATTTGGGTTCAGTTTAAGCGCTATTTTGGCTTAAAGACTATTTCTGGTCTTGCACCTATCACTGCTAACCATGCTTTCCCTCCCTCTCTTGTCGTAGTGCCTTTTTTCTAGGGATCAACAACATTAAAGATTTATACATTGACAACATTTTTGCCTTCTTCCAGCAACTTTGTGATACATTTCCATTCCCTAATCAACACTTTTTTAGATATCTACACATCTGCAGTTTTGTTCGTAATACTTTTCCCAGGTTTCCCAACTTACCGACTGACACAGTTACAGTTTTAGATGCTATTTTGACACCACTT
The DNA here is from genome assembly GCF_033978785.1 of Entelurus aequoreus. Taxonomy (NCBI): domain Eukaryota; kingdom Metazoa; phylum Chordata; class Actinopteri; order Syngnathiformes; family Syngnathidae; genus Entelurus; species Entelurus aequoreus. The sequence continues at coordinate 79,206,104 of NC_084732.1, read as the reverse complement.
CCAACGTTAAAAGGATCAATTAACATATTTACAAGAAATTTTTCATTTACGCCCTGAATCTGTGAATGCAATTAAGTCACTTTGGTAGGATGATTTAGGAGTGATCCTACCTGTGGAGAGCTGGAGCCGTACTGATTAAGCTTCTTAGAGTGCAATTTTACACTTAAGTCCTGAGAATTTGCGAAATTTAGTCCTACTCTCAAACTTAAGAATAAAAGCTTTTTATCAACGTTCTTAAGTCTAAGAATCACTCCTACTCTCCACGATATTTAAGAGACCTTCAGAGGTGTCTTAAGTGGTTAGGAGTTGCCAGCAGGGGATGGCACTGAGGCGAGAGAGACGTGCGCGAACGTTCAGGGAACGGAACAATGTTTTGTTTTTTTTGATGACGAGCAGCTGATCAAACGGTATCGTTTAGACAGAGCGGATATTATTTTTGTCACAGATGTAATACTTTTCCATTCCTTGTTGATTTCTGCATGTGTCTGCAGTGGGCTAGTATACAGGTAAAAGCCAGTAAATTAGAATATTTTGAAAAACTTGATTTATTTCAGTAATTGCATTCAAAAGGTGTAACTTGTACATTATATTTATTCATTGCACACAGACTGATGCATTCAAATGTTTATTTCATTTAATTTTGATGATTTGAAGTGGCAACAAATGAAAATCCAAAATTCCGTGTGTCACAAAATTAGAATATTACTTAAGGCTAATACAAAAAAGGGATTTTTAGAAATGTTGGCCAACTGAAAAGTATGAAAATGAAAAATATGAGCATGTACAATACTCAATACTTGGTTGGAGCTCCTTTTGCCTCAATTACTGCGTTAATGCGGCGTGGCATGGAGTCGATGAGTTTCTGGCACTGCTCAGGTGTTATGAGAGCCCAGGTTGCTCTGATAGTGGCCTTCAACTCTTCTGCGTTTTTGGGTCTGGCATTCTGCATCTTCCTTTTCACAATACCCCACAGATTTTCTATGGGGCTAAGGTCAGGGGAGTTGGCGGGCCAATTTAGAACAGAAATACCATGGTCCGTAAACCAGGCACGGGTAGATTTTGCGCTGTGTGCAGGCGCCAAGTCCTGTTGGAACTTGAAATCTCCATCTCCATAGAGCAGGTCAGCAGCAGGAAGCATGAAGTGCTCTAAAACTTGCTGGTAGACGGCTGCGTTGACCCTGGATCTCAGGAAACAGAGTGGACCGACACCAGCAGATGACATGGCACCCCAAACCATCACTGATGGTGGAAATCGAGGTCCCAGAGTCTGGAGGAAGACAGGAGAGGCACAGGATCCACGTTGCCTGAAGTCTAGTGTAAAGTTTCCACCATCAGTGATGGTTTGGGGTGCCATGTCATCTGCTGGTGTCGGTCCACTCTGTTTCCTGAGATCCAGGGTCAACGCAGCCGTCTACCAGCAAGTTTTAGAGCACTTCATGCTTCCTGCTGCTGACCTGCTCTATGGAGATGGAGATTTCAAGTTCCAACAGGACTTGGCGCCTGCACACAGCGCAAAATCTACCCGTGCCTGGTTTACGGACCATGGTATTTCTGTTCTAAATTGGCCCGCCAACTCCCCTGACCTTAGCCCCATAGAAAATCTGTGGGGTATTGTGAAAAGGAAGATGCAGAATGTCAGACCCAAAAACGCAGAAGAGTTGAAGGCCACTATCAGAGCAACCTGGGCTCTCATAACACCTGAGCAGTGCCAGAAACTCATCGACTCCATGCCACGCCGCATTAACGCAGTAATTGAGGCAAAAGGAGCTCCAACCGAGTATTGAGTATTGTACATGCTCATATTTTTCATTTTCATACTTTTCAGTTGGCCAACATTTCTAAAAATCCCTTTTTTGTATTAGCCTTAAGTAATATTCTAATTTTGTGACACACGGAATTTTGGATTTTCATTTGTTGCCACTTCCAATCATCAAAATTAAATGAAATAAACATTTGAATGCATCAGTCTGTGTGCAATGAATAAATATAATGTACAAGTTACACCTTTTGAATGCAATTACTGAAATAAATCAAGTTTTTCAAAATATTCTAATTTACTGGCTTTTACCTGTATATAGAGCCACCAACACCAGTTTCAAATTAGTTGCCTAATTAATGAATTGGAAAGAAAATTTTATGACAGTAGCGTATGTGTGTGGCCGTGAGGTGAGTGACGTCAGTGAGTGTGTGGGCGATAGAAGAGAGGGAGCGGTAGCGTGAGTGCCGGCGGGGACTAGTTTGTTTTGTATTATTTTGCAGTTTATTGTCAAAATATACACTCCCATTGTCCAATTAAATATTTCCAAGATATTTCTTTATTCTTAGACAGCGGATTCCCTTCCGTGATTGGTCATTTCTATGGACACAGAAATGACGTCACCTAAAATTCCGTTTACGGCACATAGTAATGTCGTAATTCAGCTCTGAGTGTGACACTTAAGATTCAGTCCTACACTTCACTGAAAGTGTGAGTAAGACGCTTGATAACTAACTTTTAAGTGCAGCTTTCAGCGAAGAATTTATTTACTCTTAAGTCAACTCTTAGCAGACTTCTTAGGAGTAATTCTAAGAAGCTTGATAAGTACGGCCCCTGGACAGAGATTTTAAGTAGAATTCATAAGTCTTCTATTTATGCTAGACACAGCCTTATTCAATTCAAGCTAATACATCGTACCTATTATACCAAGGTCCGGCTGGCTAAGATGTATGACGGGATTATGTGATCGGTGCCACTAGTCTCCAGCTAACCTAATGCATATGTTTTGGCTTTGCCCATTTCTGTGCAGTTAATGACCTGAACTTTGTCTTTTGAAATTGGCGAAAAGATCGAACCGTCATTTTCTCTTAGCAAATCCAGAAATAACTCGGTAGCATTTGCTGAGATAGGCTCCAGCAACCCCCCGCGACCCCAAAAGGGACAAGCGGTAGAAAATGGATGGATGGATGGCATTTATTACTCTGTTGGCTCGAAATTCATTGTGCTAAATTGGTACATACCCACTGGATTAAGAGAAATTCTTTATTTGATTAAATTTGAGAAAATTAGACGGATCTCAAATTTAAACCCCTTTTGAAAAGTAACTGAAAAGTAGATAATTGATGAGCCTTTTGTCTGCTTTTGTGTATTGCCGCACCGTGTTGTTTGTGAGTTACTTGTTTGGTGGAGAAAAACATTGACATGTGTTTGATTGTGTTTCTGGACTGTATATGTCAAAAAGCCAATAAACAAATGTTTAACAAAAAAAAAATCATCACAATATTCGTCAGTCAGCCTGGCAATCATCATGAAACATTATCAACATTTAGACAGTGGGCCAGTTTGTGCTGCAGTGGCCAGTTTGTGCTGCAGTTCACACCATGCAGCATTAGTAAAAAAAAATAAAAAATAAAATAAATAAATACAATTAAATTAAAAAATTAAAATAAAAAACAAACATTTGTTTGTTAATGTTTACATGATTGAAGCCGGTCACTGCAGAATTCTCCAAATGATCACAGTTATGGTCAGTAAACATATACCGGTATATAGTTATCCTCTTGGTTTAGTGGTAACACTCCCACAGACCCCCTGATGTTGTAACTTCTGGTGGTGTTCCTAAATATCATAACTAAAACTTATTTCTGGATTGTTGCTTTTTTGTTGGAAAGAAAAGAATACATCAAAAACGTTGTATCAGTTACTCACGTGAGCAGGGCTGTTGATTTGAAAGATTGTAAAGGACGGGGTAGAACTGCAGGCAACGCAGAAGAGGTATGCTGGCGCGGCACTGCTCACAGCCAGCAAAAGATGAGGAGGAAGTGGAGGAGGAAACGGCTTTCGCCAGGGTGTGGCGATACAATGTCAACGCTCCTGTCACATTGCCCTGTGCCAAATGCAGGCTTACCAGGCTGAGGAGGGTGTGAGGCTAAGGGTGAACAGAGAGAATTGTTAGAATACCAAGCAAGTTTAACATATACACACAATATTCAAGGTATAGTGGAGTCTAGTAAATGCGTCCACTAATCCTTGTTTCTCCCTAAACCTAAAAAACAACAATGAGCCAAACAATACAAATCTACTTAAGTTATATCAGAAATGTAATATTTACATGCTGAATTAAATCAGTTCAGTGTAAATTGTGACTTACAATGCACAGCTTAGGGCTTTTGAGACTTTTTAGCAAATTTGACTTCCTGATTGCGGTCAATCAAAAATAAAAAAAATTCATAAGATTGAAAATGTCTCACAAATTCCAATTCAATTCCATTAATTTGAATTCAGGTTGCAAACAGGAGGAATACTTGTAATGTAAATTCAAATGAAAGGAAGTACAATTTATTTGAAATTCCAACTGATCATTTTAAAGCATTCAAGAGTCATGCTTTACACACAGTAGGCCATATTTCATATCTACTGTTTTACATATTTCATGTAAATATTATTACTATGCACTTCATGTGCATATTATTATTTTGCTTACAGTCAATGTTTTTCATTAACAATTAGGAACAAAAGTATCATATATCAAAAATGTATAGTAGTACCTCAACTTACAAGCTTAATTGGTTATGTGACAGAACTCTTAACTCAAAATGTATCTCAAATAAACCTCTCCCATTGTTATGTGTTGAAATCAATTGGTGCTTGCCTCCTCACCAAAACAGCACTATCTTGACATGCCTTTTAAAAAGAAAAACAAACTTTTAATTAAGAAATCCTGTACAAAAATAATCAAATAGAATGTGCTACTAACAACTGCAGTAGTTATATGAAGTAAAGTCATGTTTTTGATTAATTATTTTTTTTATTCAATTAATATCTGCTTCTTCTTCTCAGCACTGTCCTTCACACAGTCTTTATTCCTTCCCATGGTTGGACAGACAAAGTTAAGTTGATCTCTCACCTCAAGCTAATGTTAGTGAATAAGATCAAATGTTTTCGACAGATTAAAATTGCCAACAAATGGTAGGGATTCTTGTCACTGAAATTTTTTAGCCGAGAGACAGCTATTATCTCAAAACACTCTTAAGTTAGAGCACTCTTGAGTTGAGGTACCACTGTAGTTTGATGTCGTATGACTTTCAATTTATGGAAAATGGTAGAAAAACACCCAATTGCCCATTATTCTCTACTTTATTCAAAAAGGTTACCAAGCCATTTTAATATTTTGAAAGCTTGTGTTTAAAAAATAGACGGTCAGAACTAATTTCCGAGGAAAAAAAGGTTCAAAATGGAGTCAATTTGTGTTTCATTGTTTTTTAAGTATTTTTAGTACTCATGCCAAAATATTTCAACATTTTTCTGTTATTTGGCTATTAGGAATTTCTCTTAATTGTTAATAAATTAATTCCAATTCCTGTAATTCCATTTCAACGTCATGTGGGGTGGAGCCAATTTAATTCTGTTGCTTCAAACTAGGCCTGGGCGATAAAACGATTTAATCAATAAATTTGATTGTTTGTTTAAAAAAAGGCAGCAGCACAACAAACTTTTTCCAGCCTCTAAACCAACGCATCCAGTCAAGTAGGGGAACTACAAGTTTTTATGAGGCAAACAAGAACATAACAACAAACGAACTTCAGCTAAAAATAAGCTTACTGTAGTAAACACATTAACAGAAGGTACCATGCATAATAAAAAAGAGGCACAGTGGAAAACGTTCACAAAAGAAGTTGTTTCGCTACAAATATGGTGCCCAAACAGTGAAAAAGCCAGCGTTTATCCACCCATTAAAACTAGAGACCTCCTAATGCCATTTTTCTTTTAGAAGTATTTTATTCAAGACACAAGTTTTGCCTCCCAAAGGAAGCTTTACAGTATATTTAATAACTTTATTTGATTAGACCAATTCATATTGATCAATATTTGAGCAAATTCATCACAGAAATTATGCCAGAATTAGTTTAAATAGCTAAATTTAATCTGTTTAAGTTTGTTTTTTTCAAGTATATATGTTCTAAAAAGAACTAACTTTATACAATTTAAATGCAGTGTATGCAGTGCCATTACAAACAAATCAAATCAAACAACAAATAAAAAAAAAGTGAAACTTGTGATGAATTATTTGTATTCATTGGTTTCTTTAAAAAGTAGGAAAAATAAATCAGACAAATATTAAATAAATTTTTTGTGAAAAGATCTGAGATTACATTTTTAGGCCTTATTGCCAAGGCCTACTTCAAAATAATTGAATTGAAATCCCATATTTTGCACAAGCCTGGTGCCGAATAACGACTGTGACTACAGTCTTTACAGACAAAGAATGTGCCTCTACCTCAGTTGCATTGAGAGCCAGTGCGTCCTCCAGCAGTGCTATTGCGTGGGTAGTCAATCCATAATGTAGCAGCAGGTTAGCAGCATTGGCAAGGGGCAAATGGCGGTGAGAAGGCGGGGCTGAGATCAACACTTGGCGCAGGCACTGAATGGCCAGGCTACCATTTCCTTGGGCCCGCCAGAACAGAGAGGCCTCATTGTGGACCCGCCAATTGGCTATTGTGTCCTACACAAACAAATAACTTCCTTATTACAGCAATAATTGGCTTCAGAGAGTTGGAGCCAAGAAGCTAGGAATACAAGTGTAAACATACAAAAAATGAGTGATGGAGAATAATAACTATGCTTGCTTACTTGTTTCATTGCTTCAGCAATTCGACCACCAATTTGCTCCATTGTCCAACCGCCACTGCGTGACTGCAAAATCTGTAATCGAAATCAATGCTACTTTGAGGGCACTTTTTCACACTGCTGAAAGATACCATGCTCCTTTGACAATGTTTTTATTTTTAACAAACACCCACAAATACAAGCAGACAAACACCTGGAAGGCAAACGGATCTGGCAGCTCTTTTTCTTCCAGGAGCCAGTCTAGTGAAGCAGGCAAGAGGGCAGTATTTACTTGGGAGACGGGACCACAGACTGGCAGGCCCAGTGCCTTAGGAGAACTATGACTCAGATAGAGTAAGGTTGCCTCAGAGCTGAATGTAGAGAGAGAGATTAATTGTTTTATACAATATTATTTTTTCTGTTAAAAACTCTTGAGGCACAGCCATCTACCCACAAAAACAATCTTAAAACCATAAATGTGTTCTTGCCTGTGGCTGTTGGTTTCATGTAAAAGGTGATAAGTTGGTAGCAGGTGCACAGGGGGGACACTTGGGTATTCACTGATGCAGTCTGTCTTCAGAGGCCACAACATCTTCTGCACTTTCTACAAAAAAAATGTTTTTTTTTTCCAGGAAAATCACTAGGTTAAGCAGCAAAATGTCAATTTTGTTAGTGCCGTCAAATGATAATTTTTTGTAAATCTGATTAATCACACTTTTGAGTTTGGATTAATTCTAATTAATCACAGTAAATTACTTGCTAACATAATTCAAGTCAACCTAAAAAAAATGTCAGAATGTCATACACAAACTTTTGTAAAATGTTTTACCGGTACTTGAATGTACTCAATGTGTTTGCTCAAAACACAGTAAAATTATTATCTAAATTCTGAGCAATGAGAACCGATTTGCAGTTGCGAGCCATTCGTATAAGAGCTGTTTTGTATGCACATGCAAATACAGCATCACCTGCCTGGCAACTAGACTAGAAAATGAGTCACATCAAAGAAAACAGCAGCATTTGGAATTACTTTATTATTTATACTTTGAAATTGTATTTACCGCTATTCATTTTTATCCACTTTTCTGGGTAATTGTTCTGATGTGTAAGGAGGTTCAAGCGTACACACACCAGGTAGGGTAATACTGTACACTTTTTTATTCATGTTTTTATTGTGCTGCTATCTCTATATACGGTAAAGGGTCTACCCGAAGAGTATTGCTCGAGTCTGCCATTTTTATTCAGTTGTAGTACAATGATGTAGTTAATAAGGTCCTTCCTTTTCTCTATCCCCTTTGTTGTGGGGCGACTGGATCGTACATGCAAAAATGTTCCACTGCTGCCATTTCTAATACAAAGTAGTGTCTAGTTGAACCTTATATTTGTCAATAGACTCGGTATGGAAGCAATAAAAACTATAGCATGACTGCAGACGCAGGCGAAGGGGGCTTGGCCGAGAGGAGAGCTTTGCCATGTAAAAAAGACCTCCCACTGATAGTACGTACAGTCAGAAAGCAGCTTGAAGATGGTCTGTAAAACAATCTATGCTAAATTTTGACCAAAGCACCATTACATGTTATGTAGACCACAGGGAAGTGGTTTAAATGTAGTGGAAAAAAATCATAGTATGTCCCCTTTAATAGGTTCTACAATTCATCAAACAACACCCACATCGTAAGTAAAAAGTGAATACAGCAATCCATTTTAGTTATCCTTGCCTGTGTGTAATCATGATGGCTGCCCCAAAGTTCGGCAACAGGGTCCTGGTCACCTGATACAGAAGGATGGAGCTGGGGGCTGCGTGATGTCAGGTTGGAATTGCGATCTGACACAGTTGCCACACTGGATGCTACCGATATTGCTTCGCCCGACTACAAATAAAGAAAAAACATTGCAAATATCAAAGTATCACTGCCGTTCATTTGTGCTGTAAAAAGTTTATTTGTGCTTTTAAGGTTTTTAAGTAATTCTCAAATGCATTTCAAGACCAGTGATGTCAACTACTTTGTCCAAATCTCACAAAACTTGTCCCAAACGTTTGTGCTATTTGTACTGTAAAAAAATATATATATTTGTGTTATTATGGTTTTAAATAATGCCATCCATCCATTTTCTACCGTTTGTCCCTCTCAGGGTCACGGTGGTGGCTGGAGCCTATCCAATGTTTTATTATAATTCACATTAGTAGTGGATTTATACAGATATGTTTTTTGACACCAGAAGCCAGCAAAAAAGGTATGGGGCAAGTTTGGAGAGATTTGGACAAGGTGGAATGGAGCGGGGGCTGCGTGTAAATATTAACAAAACAGTAATGACATTAAAACCATATTAGCACAAGTGTTTTCGTTTTTTTCATATCACAAACCAGAACAAGTTTGGAGGGATTTGGACAAAACGTTGGGCTGTGTGTGAATAATAAAATGTTAATTCAATTAAAGCCATATTAGCTACACAATGTGTAGCTGCTGTAAGGATGAACCAATATGTATGTCCCACAAACTTGTTTTGTTTTGTTTATTTATTATCATTATTTTACTTTTTTGAAGAAAGCAAATTTTTGCCACTAGTTCAACTAAGATACTGTATGTATTTTTTTTTAATCAGGTCTATGTACATTTGTTCCCTCTAAAAACTCCAATAGAAATTGTGTTCAAAAAAACATAACCACACAAATGTTTTTCTGACAGCACAAACAAATGGCTGTGATATTTTAATACAGTGAACCTTGATTTACAAACTTAATTTGTTCTTGAACGTGGTTCGTAAACAGAAAAGATCATATAGTGAAGCAGAGTTCACCATAAGAAACAATGTAAATATGACTAATTGGTACTAATCTAGACAAAAGTCCATATTTTAGTGAAAGATTGCACACGTTCAACACGACATAATAATAACGACAGTGTATATCAAACAAAAATAACAACGGGGTGATGGATAAATTTTCTATGTAATAAAAAAGTCAAAACAACAACAAGTTGCTCTATACTCTGCTATGCCTACACACCCACACACAAGAGTCACTATGGTACCCTCAAAAAAAAATCACAAAAATCCTTAACTTCAACAAGCATATTGCTACAATGATAAACATAAAAAAACTAAACAATTACTTCACATTAAGAACTGCAGAGAACTGACGAGAATCAGACAGAAGGAAGGGAAAGGAGGTGCATAGGGGAGCCGTACATGTCTGCATGTTTCAGCTTTGAAAGAGCGAGGGGCCGCTTTGGAAAGAGAATAGATATTGTCTTCTCCTCTGCTGTGATATAATTCTTCACAGCAATTCCCTCCTTCTTTCCACACTGGTCTGTTGAGATTTAGGACTATTATTGAATTAGCAAAATGAACCAAACTCGTCAAAATGCGAAAAAACAAAGACGTGACTTCTGCACAGCAAGTAAAGTGGAAGGCTCCGCCTCCCAAACAATGTTTGCCCTGATTTAATGCCTGCAGGCGTCTAAATGAAGCGTTCGTTCACAGAGACATATTTGGCTTGATCTAAAAGCTTGCAAATCGAAAAGTTCACATATATAGGGCTTCGTAAATCGAGGTTCCACTGTATTTGCAAAGACAAGGGCGGCCAGATTCACACAGGTCATATGTTAACATAAGGACTTACCTGAACATATTGAACAAAATGGACATGTTCATACAGGTCACCACGGTGATAGGGTACAGGAAGATCGTAGACGCAGAAGAGCCAGTGCTGCTGTTGACCCAGTATACAACTTTGATGGTTCCCTGAGCCACCAAATTTGAAGACAAGAACATTTTTAGTATGAAAGCAAAGGTCTGTATGTCAATACAGTCTTTAATCCACCACAAATGGTCTTATTTACAGTACGACGACCCATTTATATCTTAAAACTGTATTAATACTGGTCTCCACCGTAATCATACATATGTTCTTGTTCTTCAAAGACAAATCCCTCTTGAAATGCTTAAGATGAATATAACTGTAACCCTGATGCTTATCCCGATACTGTATTTGCATCTTACCAAATTGAGCTTCTTTGGCCATTTGGGTCTCATGAATAATGTTGTGCAAGATCTGTTCTTCCTGCAGAAGCTTGTGTTTGTCTAATGCCTCCTGCTGGCGTAGGTAGTGGTCATGCTGCTTTTGGTACTCCTTAAGCTCATTCAGGGTTCGCTGCAGTGATCTACACATACATCAATGAAGGAACAACTTTAGAAACAAATTGTAGTCTTCCTCGTCATCATCTGCATTTCATCATTGCTCTCTTAAAAATCTATACATTGGTGAAAAAGTGGAGGAAAAAAACCTATTAGAATTAATTCTGATGCGGGCATTGGCCCAAACTCATTTCTGAACACTAACATGCCATAGTTATCACACAGTTTTGTAAATACATTTGACTCTGGTTCTTATTTTATTACATTCTGAGTACCGTAAATTCCGGACTATAAGCCACAACTTTTTATCCTACGCTTTGTACCCTGCGGTTTATAAGACGGAGCGGCTAATCTATAGATTTTTCTTTGCTGACGGCAATGGTAAAAATAATGTAATAAAAATAACAAGCAAAAACACAGACAGGGTGTGTTATTGTTTGTGCTATGGTGCTATATTTTGGACGAACTCACTCAATGAAGGTGCTGCAGTGTCTTTCCATTTATCCGTAGTGCTTTTTTTCCCAACCAGAGTGCTGTTCAGTCTTCTAGCCGTACTCAAATGGATTCTTCATTCATCACTCCAAACAACATTTGTAAGTTTTACAGAATAAATAAAACTGTTTATACTTACTAAACCATCCCATGTGTGGTGTCTGTAGGAGTGGTTTCCTGCATATTTGTACGTGCTATCGTAATGTAATGATGCTATCGTTGTTAGCATTAGCTAATATGCTAACACGTTTACGACTGTCTGTGTTAGTATTATTAACTTAAAACGGCATTACTTTTGTATAGTTTCCGTTTCACAAATTCCTCAGTAAACTCACCAAGACGTCACCATGAATTAGTCTGTTTAGCTGATTGGAGAGCTGGCCTCCGCAGCTAGTGGGTCCATGACGCTTACTTCTTTTTGTTTGATCAGCCGTTTGAATGCCGTGTTACAGGCAACGCTTGGAAACAATTAAAGTATGAAATAAAGATTTAGCAAATCTTACTGTGTGAATAACTCATTTCACAACGTATATATCTGCGGCTTATAGTCGGGTATGGCTAATGTATGGAAAAAATATTTTTTTCTTATACAATTTAGTGGGTGCGGCTTACATCCTGGTGCGCTCTATAGTCTGGAAAATTTGGTACATATTGTGAAGACACAACCAATGTGTGCACCAATACCTGTGCTGGGCTTCTAGGCGCTGCTCAAGCTTTTGCTGGCAGAGCACGGCATGCTTCCTCCTCAGGGCCAGCTCAAAGCCCGGCTGGGCCTGTAATGCCTGCTCATAACACAACACTGAGTGGTTGTATTCCCCAAGCATCTGGTTGGATAGAGAATGTAGAGACATACACTTAACTACTATATATGAAAGAGGACAAACAATTAAAAAAATACAAACAAGGTTGAATGATTTATATCTAAAATACATACAGAAGATCTATAGTAGATATAAAATAGACAATACTATTGGGAAAGATATTAAACGTTGTATTGTATCTGGCCTTTTCGAAATATGCTGGGAATGTGTCATGCTACAGAACCTTTTAAAAGGCACAAACAGTTAAAACTAAATTTGAGATGGCAAATATTTAGTTTTAAATTACATTCAGTGTAAAGTTCTGTTTTACATACACGTATATCCAGTGCTTTAACCCTTGTGAAGACTATACACACTTACTCTTCGGATTCAAAAGGGATTCGCTCGTAAAAGTGTTATATATCAGCAATAAATAACTAAATGTGTTTACTATCAATGCTTCAAATCTTCAGAAAAGTGAGAATTATTGGTTTATTTAATGGAATAAGCATAGTAATATACCAGAATTACAGTCTGTTAAAAATATAAGTTATAATGAGAGTTAATGGAGCCAAAATAGTTTTTAAGAGAAAGCGTGTATACTTTCTATTTATATCCTATTCTAACAACATTGTAATCTAAAACAAAAAATTTGGGGAAAAAAACTCCCTGGCAAATGTTTAGACCGTTTACCTTCAAACTGACATTCATATCACATAAGGAGCTTAATTCTTGTTTTGGGCCTCAGTGGTGCACAAAGGTTAATACTGTAATGTGGCTTCTTTTGAACTCACAGCATAAATGTTGGCCAAAGTATAGTGGCCAGTCAACAGGTCAGAGGTTAGGTCTAGGGCTGCGTGAGCTAGAATTGCAGCATCTGCTGAGAAATGGGCGCGGTGTAGGATGTTGGCCATATTAACCAGGGCTACATCCTTCTGCTGCCTGATAACACATTGAAACAGGCGAGAAAATGTGACCATGTGTGGAAGCTCTCATACAAACACAATAAAGTGAAAAATTCTGCGGGGACCGTTTAATGAGACTAACACTACCTTGGTGAAAAGTGCAGAGCGCGCACTACACAGTCCATTGCCCTCTGAGGCTCGTTCTTCATACGCCAATAGAATGAAGCCATGTCATACAGTACCCACGATGAGGAATTCTGGGACAAACAATCAAATAAACATGATCATTGCGATGATTCATTTGGCTTATTATGTGGACCTTCTTCAAAAAAAATTACAAGGATAGCATTGCTTTGGTACAATGTTCACACATTTGACTTTGATTGTCGCTCTCGAAAAAATGGCAAATTGGTCTCAACTACAGTATATGCATGTAATCTCAAGATGGATACGGGCATGGCTCGGCTGGTAGAGTGGCCGTACCAGCAACTTGATGAGGGTGCCGTGTTCGATTCCCGCTTCCGCCATTCTAATCACTGCCATTGTGACCTTGGGCAAGACACTTCACCCACCTGCTCCCGGTGCCGACCACACTGGTTTAACTTAAGGCTGCAACTAAAGATTAATTTGATAATCGATTAATCTGACGATTATTACTTCGATTAATAATCGGATAAAAGAGACAAACTACATTTCTATCCTTTCAAGTATTTTATTGGAAAAAAACAGCATACTGTTACCATACTTATTTTGATTATTGTTTCTCAGCTGTTTGTACATGTTGCAGTTTATAAATAAAGGTTTATAAAAAAAATTAAAATACTAAAAAAAATTTAAAAACTTAATAAATTGCCTCTGCGCATGCGCATAGCATAGACCCAACGAATCAATGACTAAATTAATCGCCAACTATTTTTATAATCGATTTTAATCAATTTAATCGATTAGTTGTTGCAGCCCTAGTTTAAAGATGTAGATAATTGGTTTCACTATGTAAAGTGCTTTGAGTCACTAGAGAAAAAGCGCTCTATAAATAGAATTCACTTAAATTCACATGTAGTATAAATGCAAAGTATTAAAATGCAACTGTCAGTTAAATAAGAACATTACACGCTTTGAATCACTAGAGGAAAAGCGCTATATAGACAGAATTCACTTCACTTTACATACAGTATAAATACAAAGCGTGAAAATGCAACTGTCTGTTAAATAAGAAAATGACATGCCTGTGTTGAAAAAGTAAAAGAAAAAAACTTGTGAAGATACAAAGCTTACCTTTAGCAGTGCCTGGTGGATGCGATGGCCCACCACATCTATACTACGGCCCAGTTTATGTGACAAGGAACTAAAAATTGGATCCTCCTTTGACAGCAATGGGAAGGTAAGATTTGCCCTCTCTTGAACACCCTACAATATGAGACAATACAATCAGAAAAGGGAAACTACACAGCCACAGCACTTAAATAACAAATTAATTCCAATAATAATACTAAGCCCCTGAAGCCAAAACAATGTTTTGTGTTCAAGAAACACAGGTAATAAAAATGTTTCCTTTGTCAAGAGAGATTATTGTGTACAGTGGTAGTAGAACACAATATAAATATATTGGCATGCAGACAGAGTGGAAAATTCCATTAGAAATCCAACAAACATAAAACACTTGCTTGCTTAAGAGTTTGGACTGTCAAACCAGTTTCCAAGCATTTAAATAAGGTCATGTCACACACAGATAATGAGGTACTTTATGCTTGTATGGGCTTCGAATGCTGACAATTGTGGCCAATGTGATCCATCATAGACGGTAATTTTCATTTGTATAATATTAATGTGGCTCTGTCTAATGCATTGCCAAATATCAACCAGTCATTGATCAAACAAAGCCATCGCTTGTCATAAGACAAGCAAATGGGGTTGCAGCAATATTCTGAAGTTTGTGCTAGAGATTTTTTTTAATTGGAATGTTTTAATCGCACTTCATTGTGTTTATTATGATCTCGAAGAATGCAATATGTCAATATTCTATGAAAAGCTCTTCACTTGCCCTTATTTCCAGTACTTAACTGGTTATTATAAATGCTTAATTTCTAAGAAACACCTCACACTAGGATATTGCTTGTCAGTGATTCTCAAACTAGTGATACGCGGGCTCTATCTAATGGTACGCCATATAATCAATTAAGTAATTAGTGTTTCATTTTCCTATATTCAAACACAGTGTTACAGTTCAAACTGTGTGTAATGTTACAGTGACAACAAATATTATATATAGTTGTTAAATAAAACCTCTGCCTTGTGTTTAACAAATACTTAGGTCTACTGTGCTACTGTGTTTTCGTGTTGGCCATTATAGTGGTATTTGGAGAACCAAGAGTTTTCTGAGGTGGTACATGGTGAAAAAGGTTTGAGAACCACCTGGTCTTTGCGTTGTATGAATCGATAAATAGCCAGTGACAACAATTAATATTTTTTAATTGATACTTATTTTTGAGTGGTGTTAAAGCTGTGTTTTTTGATTAATGCGAGAAAATTATGATCCTAGGTTAAATGTTACTGATGTGCACATTGATACTGAAATAATGATACCGCCGATACCAGATCTTTATGCTCTAATATTGATTCTCAAATCCTAATATCAATACCTGTGATACTTATATTTGAGAAAATGTACATCATTACCAGGAACATAGAGTAAACTAACAAAATAATTGAAAATAAACAGTAAGTGTATGCATCCTTTTATTGTAGGCTGTTTTTTTAGACAGTATATACAGAGTTTAATATAAATAAGGTAACACATTCAGTGCAGAATAACGCCATAATTAGTTTCGCCCTGTGATTTTATATCATTTGAAGATGATTCCCCAAGACCAGCAACACTTGGAATAAACTATGTTTTAAATTTTACCAGACATATTAGGTATATTTGCAAAAAGTATCTGATCGGTATCACCAATACCAGCCTGAATTTTACTCGGTATCGGATCGGAAAGAAAATCAGTGGTATCGCACATCAAATATTGCAATTAAATGTAACTGATGACAAGACTAACCCTGAGATGCTGGAAAGCATGGATACTATAAGGTAGTGGAAACACTTTTGCACAGTCTGGCTTTTGTAGATCTACAGGCACAGATGACAGTGAATCCACATAGTCTTCAGGGCTGCAAAAACAGGAAGGAGGAAAAATAAAACCAATTGAAAAAATGCATGAGGAAAGTTGTGAATGAAATCAATAACAAAAATTCACTTGAAAGTAGGGGTGTAACGGTACACAACAATTTCGGTTCGGTACGTACCTCGATTTAGAGGTCACGGTTCGGTTCATTTTCGGTACAGTAAGAAAACAACAAAATATACATTTTTGGGTTATTTATTTACCAAATTTGCAAAATCTTCCACCAAAAATATTTTTCTTAGTGGAATATTTGATGTGAAGTAATCGGAACCTTGGATAGGTCAATAATTCATAATAACATTGATTTTGATTCAATATTATGTTTTGAGCAATGACAGTTTGAAAGAAAAAAAAACAGCTTTGTTTTATTAGTCAACATTGCAACTTTTTCTAAATTACATTTAACCTTTAAGCTTTTTTATTTCACTTTTGTTATGTTTTTGTTTATTTTAATAGTATTTTTAGAATGTGCCGTGGGCCTTTAAAACATTAGCTGTGGGCCGCAAATGGCCTCCGGGGCACACTTTTGACACCCATGCTATAGATAATAAAAAATGTAATCTGATAAATCTATGGATAAAAAGCAGAGCCTGGCGACGCATGCGCGTTTATCATAACTCTCTCGCTCTCTCTGTCTCTGCCCCTCCCTCACGAATGCTGCTGCGCGCACAATTTGTTTTGTTTTTAACCCTTTCTTAGCCCTGAACGTACATTGAAAATACACGCAATCCTAACTCAAAACGCCGGACATTTGAGGCATTTAAGAAACTCCGCCCTGACAGCTCCGCAAAAGAGGACATGTCCGGTGAAAAGAGTCTATCCTAGCCCGTTAGCTGCTAGCATGCCGTGTGTTGTGCCTCGGTGTGGATTTATTACACAACGTACGTTACGCTACTTAACATGTCTGTGTGGAAACTCGTTCGGTACACCTCCGAACCGAACCGAACCCCCGTACCGAAACGATTCAATACAAATACACGTACCGCTACACCCCTACTTGAAAAACTTGCATTTTTTAGAGAAATAAGTAAATATAACAAATGGCTTAAAACCAATAAAATGTGTTTTAAGATTAACAGTGACACTTCTGTTTATATTCATCTAAATTGCTATGCTACATTTTGTTGACTTAGACGCCACCTGGATCCTCCACATGTCAGATGAAAAACTGAAAAAATAGCATTTGTTAAATGTTTTCTGCGTAACGGGAAACCATTGTCCTTCTTTGGATTTACCGGATTTCTTTACTCTCTAAGGAGACGTAAGTGCTATCATACAAGTCGAGGTCCCCCAAGGGTACTTTGGCCAAGATGCAGTCTGAATCCTCTTTGTAGTGCCGCTGCTCCAGGCCCGTGTCCCTGTCCTCATTCTCCTCAATGTGAATCTTCTGTGCTACTAGCTGCTTCTGCACAAAGGTAAGGCAGTAAGACAAGAGTGAGAAGACTGAAGAACAAAAATGTGTACGCTATAATGATACTAATGACTAAATCATGCATACATGCATCAGGAAAATACTTCCGAGTAAAACTGTTTCTTCTAGAGTGGAGATCATTGGTCCAATACTCACTGGCTACAACATTGGGTACACTTACAAAAATCATAATCATATCCAAAGCAAACGATGTGGTGTATCAAATATCTTGCCTTTACAATAAAACAAGTGTACCTCAACTTTGGAAAACCTAACTTACGATGTAATATCAGATAGGAGCTGTCTCTCAGTTTTTTGTCATGCTTTAAGTTACGAGCATTTTCACCAACGGTTGAAGTAGTATTTGTAACAGGGCCATTTGAGCAATAAAGAGTTAATATATTGTTACATGTTGCTCCTGCTACACGAAAAACAGATAAACGGCTGACGTGCGCGTTTAAGCGAGGCTCAGAAAACAACACAATCCCGCCCTTAAAAAACATTGAAACTGAGAAACGACAAACATTTATCCATGACAATATTGAGAAGCTCCAGATGCTATGTTTGGCATGTTTCAGTTTGTTTTTCGCCACACAGCAGAGCGTTGACTGTGACATACCAATCATCATTTGTACCACAATAACACTACAGTCTGCATTGATTAAAGCAAGTTATGACAGACTGAACAACACATAACTTCGTCGACATCAACTTTAACAACCCCCCCACATCCGACTGTGACGACAATGCAATATGAAGTCTAAACAATAAACCGTTGAATATTAAGAGTATGTGACAGTTCGACTCCTCCCTTGTTTACTTCCCTGACGACCTCCTTAAAATTTTGTAATCAATAAGAAACATCAAGCATCTAAAACAAGGCGAAGTGTGGAGAAAGTGTTTTGCAGATCACCCATCTTGCACTGTAATGGATTTATATGTTATTTTAAATTGTATTTAGTGCTTGAACGTGTTTTTTTATGTCCACCATGTTCAATGTGTGTTATGTGCGACCGTGCATTGACTTTATTTGTTGGTAATAGTTAATTTATACCACGTGTGGCAAAAGTTGTTTGGATCAGGTAATATAAATTGATGTTCTGCATATGTGCCTTCCAATTGACACTCAAGGTCAAGAGGGTGGCAATATCACTCCGATTTGTATGTGGCTACTAAATATAGGCAAAAACATGCCGCAGGCCAATCTTCTTGTTAAATTTGTGATGTCTCGCAGGCCGCACATGGCCCATGAAACTGTAAGGCATGATGATAAAAATTGTAACAAATAAAGGCTTGATATATCTCACTTTGTAAGTTTTGAGTTTATAATACATGAAGTTGAATTGCTGACATGAATGAACTTTTGCATGACATTCAATTATTTTGATTTTCACCTGTACATACAACCGATTCTGACGAGACTGTACGGTTAGTTGTAAACAAATTACAGAATTTACACAGACAAGATATTTATCACAGTCACAATCGCCTCACCTCCAACTTTTTGAGGTAGTTAACCCGAGACTCCTGTCTCATGAAGATCACCACGTCGTGCGGATGCTTGAGATTCAAAGGTGAATCTACCTGGAACAGATGTAGATTACACAAACCCCCAGTCATACACTAGGTTAATGTTTAAAACGCTTGAGACATGGAGACTGACAAAACTGATAGAGCATGGGCCTCTACCTATAAATCTTGTATTTTTAATTAAACTGTTCCTAAAGGTACCCTGTTATTGTACAATATTCACCGTAATACAATACTCAGTCAGTTCTCTCGTTATGAACAAGTTCTGTTCGTTGACAGTGATATAGTCAAGATTTAAAATGCACGTCAAATCTTACAGCAAATTAAAATACACATAGATCAACTTCGAAGTAGGTTTGTGCGATTTAGATGGTATACGATATCAATTTAATGGATAAAGCTTTTAATACTATCGTTATATCGGGATAATGCATGTTGATGACACATTCGGATTGACAGAGACAAGTGAACCAAGGAGTCCTCGGCGCAATGTAGCGTCCTTGCTAGCGAGCTAGCGGCTAATGTCCCTTCACAGTGCAGCTTTGAAATCACTAATCCTCCCCTCCATGGCGGCAAATAAACTGTGTTTCTTAGAAGCATCATTATCACTGGAGGACGATGAATATCTGAACAGGCTACGCTACACATTGTAGGAGTATAAAAAATGCATAGCTAACCGCTAAACTAGAGGTCTTGAAATAGTGTGGGCGGATTGACACAAGTATAGTATCAGTCTATGGTAAATGCTACAGTTATTAAATCTATGTTTTTTTATTATCTCAAAATAGTTTGTAGTTTTTTTTAATGTTCAAAAACTCAGGAAAAAAGAGCCAATTGTAGTTGTGTTATTTTGCACAAGTATCGACTTCATTATACAGTTAGTATGTAATATAAGGGAATAATGAATTAATATAATAATCATAATAATTGATATTGTAACACTGCCACCCTGTGTTGTTGTCAGATTACAGTTGTGATGAAAAATGGAAGCTTTTATTAACCCTGAAAGAATTAGGGGTGTGAATTTTGACAATTCCATCCAATTCTCGATTCAATCTGGTTCTCTCTCGCAATGCATTAATTGGTATAATAATTAAACTTACATTATTCAAAACAGTTTAGAGATTAGAAAAGTGATTTCTGGTTGCATAAAGATATATTTTTTTTTAAATAAGATTTTTCTTAAAGAAAATTTAAATGAAAAAAAAAAAATGAATAAGAATAGCGATCCTGCAGCACGGTGAAAGAGGGGTTAGTGCATCTGCCTCACAATACGAAGGTCCGGGTTCGATCCTGCGCTCGGGATCTTTCTGTGTGGAGTTTGCATGTTCTCCCCGTGACTGCGTAGGTTCCCTCCGGGTACTGCGGCTTCCTCCCACCTCCAAAAACATGCACCTAGGGATAGGTTGATTGGTAACACTAAATTAGCCCTAGTGTGTGAATGTGAGTGTGAATGTTGTCTGTCTATCTGTGTTGGCCCTGCGATGAGGTGGCGACGTGTCCAGGGTGTACCCTGCCTACAGCCCGAATGCAGCTGAGATAGGCTCCAGCGACCCCCCTGCGACCCCAAAAGGGACAAGCGGTAGAAAATGGATGGATGGATCCGGATGTAAATTGATTTTTTTGCACCCCGACGTAGTATTACCCAAAACTGTATCCAAACAACAGAATAAGTGGACTAGTGGTTAGAGTGTCCGCCCTGAGATCGGTAGGTTGTGAGTTCAAACCCCGGCCGGGTCATACCAAAGACTATAAAAATGGGACCAATTACCTCCCTGCTTGGCACTCAGCGTCAAGGGTTGGAATTGGGGGTTAAATCACCAAAATGATTCCCGGGTGCGGCCACCGCTGCTGCTCACTGCTCACCTCACCTCCCAGGGGGTGATCAAAGGTGGTGGGTCAAATTAGGGCTGGGCGATATATCGATATACTCGATATATCGCGGTTTTGTCTCTGTGCGATATAGAAAATTACTATATTGTGATATTTGAGTATACGTTCTCACACAGCTGCTTTTAGCTGCAGGCATTACACTGCAGACTCTTCTCACTTTGTTGTCTCTCCTTCTCACAGAGACGTAAAACAAGCACACCGTCTTACATACGTCACATTCGTATACGCCCTCGCGGAGCAGAGAGGTAGCTGCACAGGTAATGTTAGCTGTGGTGCGAGTGGTAATACGAGAGAAAGAAGGTGTGAATCTGGTAACAAATGAAGGATAAATTAATTCCCAAGAAAAACAGTAGGGGGTCCATCGTCTGGCGGTGGTTTGGCTTCAAGCGGGAATATGTCGAACAGACAACCGTAATTTGTCAAGTGTGGAGCAAAAGCGTTGCTACGAAAAGTAGCATCACTGCTAATATGTAGCATCATTTGAAAAGTCACCTGCTAGAGAATGAAGAGTGCTTGAAACTCCGCATGTCAACATCTCCGTTCGGTGCCACACCAACAAAATGCAGAGGCAACCATTTTCACATCAACACCGTATGAAAAAAATAGTCAACAACAGAAGGAGATAACGTCCGCAGGACATACACTATTTGATTTCCTATTATGCAGCTCATTTTTATTTGACAGTTATTGAAATATCTTGTGTGACATCATGCACAAAAGTGCACTTTATTTGTTTTAAACTATTGTAGTGGCGTTCTGTACAAAAAGTGCACTTGAACTTAGTGTTGTTTTGATATGTCATCTTAGTGACATCCTGCACAAAAGTGCACTCATAGCTTGTTTTAAAATGTCTCTGACAATCTTGCACTTTCTGTTTTGAAATGACATGAATGTTTGTGCCACTGCTTAATGAATACAGTTTTGGTCAATTGACTTAGTTCCAAAATCATGCACCTGGGGATAGGTTGATTGGCAACACTAAATTGGCCCTAGTGATTCTGATTTACATTTCGACAGTCACATCAAAAATAATCGCGATTCGGATGTCTTTTGATTTTTTTTGTGCAACCCTAAGTAACATATTTCCTAAAAATATTTTAGATTATGATTTACATTTCGACAGTCACATCAAATCAGTAACAAAATCGGCCTACTATCACCTCAAAAATGTAAAAAGACTTAGAGGGCTCATGTCAGCTCAAGACTTTGAAAAACTTGTACATGCCTTTATTACCAGTAGGCTAGACTATTGTAATGGTCTCCTTGCAGGTCTTCCCCAAAAAAAACTGTCAGGCAGCTACAGCTTGTTCAGAACGCTGCTGCTAGAGTTCTAACAAAGACCAAAAAATGTGAGCACATTACACCAATTCTTAAATCCTTACATTGGCTCCCTGTACATCAGAGAATTGATTTCAAAATCCTCCTGCTCACATATAAATCACTACATGGTCTAGGGCCGAAGTATATTACTGATATGCTCCCACTATATAAGCCCTCTAGATCACTAAGATCTTCTGAGACCAGTCTGTAAGCGGTTCCAAGAGTAAACTCAAATCAAGGGAGAGCATCATTCAGTCACTATGCAACAAATAGCTGGAATAAACTTCCTAAAGATGTCAGACTTTCCCCAACTCTGACTACTTTTAAAACTAGACTGAAGACTTTTATGTTCACCTTAGCTTTCAGCTAAATCTTTTAACTTTTAACGTCTGCACTGTTTTTATTTTTATTGTCTGCATTTTAATTTTGCTTTTATTTTCTTTCATTTCACTTTGTTGTCTGTGAAGCACTTTTAGTCTGCCTTGTGTATGAAAAGCGCTATACAAATAAAGTTGCCTTGCCTTCTGTGTGAATGTGAGTGTGAATGTGAGTTTGAATGTTGTCTGTCTATCTGTGTTGGCCCTGCGATGAGGTGGCGACTTGTCCAAGGTGTACCCCGCCTTTCGCCCGATTGTAGCTGAGATAGGCTCCAGCGACCCCCCTCGACCCCAAAAGGGACAAGCGGTAGAAAATGGATGGATGGACTTAGTTGTGATTTCTCTCTCTGCATGAAAGTTTAAAATGAGCATATATTATTGCAGTACGAACAAGAATGTTTTAATGTAGACACATAGAATCATCATACTGCTGTGTTTATAAGCATCAAGTGTTCATTCAAGGCTAAGGCAAAATATCGAGATATATATTATGTATCGTGACATGGCCTAAAAATATCGAGATATTAAAAAAAGGCCATATCGCCCAGCCCTAGATCAAATGCAGAGAATAATGTCGCCACACCTAGTGTGTGTGTGACAATCATTGGCACTTTAATTTTAATAAATGTGTAAATGGACCTGCGTTACAGAAAAACGTAACCAGCTATGAACAGCAAATTAGCAGGTAGATTAATAATTGTTGTGAGAAAATAATACAACTGGAAATGACACAATAATAATATCGCATACGTAAGTCTAGTGACCCGCTTTGAAATGGCTTTATTGTCATTTATACACCAAATAATTTATCGCAAGAGGCTGCAATATATATCACGATATAGACTTTGAAACTGTCGTAAAAAAAACTGCGAATTGTCAAGTAAAACCAGAAAGTAGTATCGCTAAATTACCGTAAAGAGACAACAACACGAGCATAACAGATGCTGACAGGGGCCCTTCACAGTAATGGTCATCTTGACCTCTCTCCCATAAATACGCCTTTCACAGATCGTCTATGAGAGTGCGGGATTTATTCCTCGGTTGGTGGGGGGAAAAACGAATAGCACCGAAGTGTGTCCACGATCAAAGCACAACATTTGTTACTGACGATGCTAACGAAATAGCACTAGAAGCTAGCCATAGAGCTGTCATACTTGCTGTTGTATTTTCCCGTCTTCTGTGACCACCCAGTGGGTCGTCGCCCCTCCAGAGTCCACTATCAGTATGCAGAGCAGGATGAAAATATTCCCCTGGAATAATGTTTTTCGCGAACAGCTGACTCGGCAGGGAAAGGAGTCCG
>NC_084732.1:79167180-79177180 GCF_033978785.1 Entelurus aequoreus | reverse complement strand
TGGCCACCGTTTCTGCAAGAGCTGCATTGAGAAGTCCATTCGGTAGGCTATTGTTTGTTTATAAGGAATGAAAGCAGCATCCATGACCGCAGTTTTACCTTGATGGTTTTTCTCTTGCCATGCAGGGATACAGGACAGAAGTGCCCGGTGGACAATGAGATGTTGTTAGAAGACCAGCTCTTCCCTGATAACTTTGCCAAAAGGGAGATTCTTTCCCTCACTGTCCGTTGTCCAAACGCTGGATGTTCTGACAAAATGGAGCTCCGACGTTTAGAGGTCAGAAATAAGCCAGTCTTTTATTAATTTTTATGTCTCTTTTTAAGCTTCAGCCAGTTCACACTCTTTGACCGTGTAATGGAGGTAAAAGTCCGTACACATTTTTCCAAGCTGAACAAAAGTTATGTCACATTTTCAAATACAGCCGTGCCTCGCTACATTGCGCTTTAAATATTGTAGCTTCACTGCATCGCAGATGTTAAAATGAAAAAAAAACACTTTTTTTAAGCATATTATACATGTTTTTAGCTTGAAGTGTTAAAATAAGTCTTATGCTAATACGCAATGTTAACAACAAAGCTAATGACCGTAGCTGCAACTGTCCAGTTAGCCAAGTTTTGAAAAAACAACTTGTTAATGGACTTCATATTCAATTCCTGTGCCTCATCAACAACACAATTCTACATTGGTGAGCCTTTGACATGAGAGATATCAAAAGACAACAGTAGCGTTGGACTTAGCGCAGTACTTTAGGCTAATAAGTAGAAGTGGGGGAAATAATAGATTTTTAGATGCATCGCACTTGGACGATTATAGAATCGATTATTAGACATAGTTCCAGCCAGCCCATTTACTATCGGGCCCTTTTTTATGGTCCAGTTTTGCACACTTTTTCATTCATTTAATATATGTGGGAATTAATTGAACTGTTTCTTATTCCAAATGAATTGTTTTTTTTTAAGTTGCAAATGATAAACGCAAACAAAGATGACGGTGAGAAGACGCTGTCGAAGGTGAGCCATGTAAATAAGACCGCCCACAAAACGGCACATCCGGAAGCGACTGTCAGAAAGTGGCTCGAAGATGATCTGTAAAACATAATCTACGCAACATTTTGACCAAAGAACCATTATTACATGTTATGTAGACCATAAGGAAGTGTTTTCCATTTAGAAAAAGAAAAAAAAAAAGACTCCTTTAATGCGTCCTATAATCCGGTGCGCCTTATATATGGAAAAAAAATAGACCATTCATTGGCAGTGAGCCTTATAATCCGGTGCGCCCTATGGTACGGAAAATACGTTAATCGAATCATGAGGTGCCCAAAGATTCCCACCTCTACTAATAAGAGTGCTATTAACTACCAGCAGCTGGCCGGCCAAAGTGGTGATAAACACGTTTGATGCACTTAATTTTCGACATCACTAACAAAAGCTTTGGCTTGAGCGATGCTAACGATGACATGCTATGTGAACAACATGGCTAATGATCGTAGCTGCGACTGTCAGGTTGACCAGGTTTTTGCAGAACAACTTAGAGGAGTTACCCAGGATGGAACAAAGTATTTACATGTAGTAGCTGTGTTGTAGTGGCCGGGCGATTCGCCGTGCTACCGGTGAGTACTGTAATCTAAAGTACACCACACTCAAAGGTACTATATAGGGTGAAGCAAGTGTAAGGGTAACTATATGGGTGTAGTTTAATGTTTAAAGGGGTCTGATACAGTGAAACCTCAATCTACGAATTTGAATGGTTCTTGAACAGGGTTTGTAAATCGAAAAGTTTATATTGTGAAGCAAATTTCTCTATGAGAAGCAATTTAAATATGAATAATGGGTTCCAGTCTCGACAAAAGTTAATATCTTGGTGAAGGATTTTACACTTTGAACACAAACGAAAGTGCGATAGCTTACTGTTTATCAGACAAACATAACAAGTGGGTGATGGATCGTGGGTGTGCCTTGAAAGATGGAGTAGATCTTCTCATCCGCTGTGAAAAAAGTATTTTTACAGAAAAGTCCGGTCTCATCACAATTAGAACTTGCTGTGGTACGAAGCCTGCTTCAATGATTCTTCCATTCTTTTGATCCATTTCAGTTTTACTTATTGACAGATGAACAAAAGAACATCGTAAAGACTAGACTAATGGTATTTTATCCTCAAACATGGTTTCCATTCTCTCTCCTCCTCCAGAATCATTTGGCACAGTGTCCATTTGCGACCGTACCCTGCCCACAGTGCCAACAGTCTGTGAAAAAAACTTGCTTAGAAGAACACAAAACCATCGAGTGCCGAAGGAGACCCATGAGCTGTCCAGACTGCGTTGCAAGCTTTGTATACGAGGAGAAAGAGGTACCACAGACCCTGTTTGTCGCACTAGTATTCACCTTGTTTTATTTCCCACGTCACGTGGCACCAGTGAGGGCCCATTGCCGCTCATTCAATTTGCTTTGGTTGCTCTTTCAGCTTCACGAGCAGCAGTGTCCCTTTGCTAACGTTAAGTGCCAGTACTGTGAGCTGGATCTCATTCGAGACCAGGTAAGTCAATTTGAAAAGTTTGACTCCCAGCTGTCATGCAGTTAAGTTGACGTTCAGTAGATTCAGTTCATTGTTAACACTATGGGGATCCATCACATTTAAAAGGGTTTTTGAATGATTTTCTGGGATTTAAAGTCCTTGAAATGAATATGTTGATATTGAGTCACAATGCAGTGATGCTTAAAACTGTGAGTTGAATAATGAAAGATTTTATTTTACAGTTGGACTCTCATTGTGATACAGATTGCCCTAAAGCCCCGATTGCCTGCACCTTTAGCCCCTTTGGATGTGAGGAAAGGGTAGGTGATTTGATTTTAATGTCCGAAATACAACTTCCCAACTTTTAAAGGGGAACTGCACTTTTTTTGGAATTTCTCCTATCGTTCACAATCATAAAAGACAAGGAGACAAACTATTTTTTTTGCATTCTAACAGTTAAAAATCGTCTCGTTCTTGGTAGTTAGCCATGCAGCTAATGGGAGCAATACATTCTACCTCTAAATCACTTTAAAATTGCATTTAAAAACCGTCAACAATACTTAATTTATGTGCGTAACCTGTATAATAACTAAGTTGTAGCAACATTGTTATTGTATTATTATTATTTATTTTTTAAGCGTAGTAACACATCGGCATGCTTCTGTACTAGCCGTAAAAGCTAACTACGGCAAGAGATAAGCCAGCTTTTACGACGACACGCGTTTGAATTTGTAATGCACAACACTGCGATAAGACACCAATCTGTACTGACTGAAAAACATGAATAATCATATTACAGTATATGTAAAGTATTAGCCCACATTTCATGTTTTGTTTGTACACAGCTAGCCAGACAGCGTATTCTGTCTGTCATGATAACATATACATAACGTGCTGCATGTATCGTGATCAATATAAAGTGTGACTCACTCGATGGACAGTTGTGCGTTTGGTCCAGCTGGCCAGGGACGTTTTTGTCAGGTTTAGTTGGGTAAGCACTCCATTTATGTCGTAATAGCATGGCTCCAACGTCTCACTCTTCCTTTGTGCTGGCTTCTAGAAGCAGCAGTTCATCCTCCGTATATTCAGGTTAAAAAAGATAAGGTTGTGAATCTTCTTTTGTTAAAAAATTGTCATCTTTGTTGTTTGTTACCGAATCTGCCATGGTTAGTAGACACACGCCTTTGTTTCCGGAAGTAGGACACATTTTTTGCCAGAAGTCGGAAGTGCGCTGCTATGGAAATGGAAATGGAAACGGAGCCTGCTCAGTGGTCTAGTGGTTGGAGCAGGAGTCCCCAAACTTTTTGACTCGGGGGGCCGCATTGGGTTAAAAAAATGTGTTGTGTTTATATGTTTGTATACATGTATACATTGTCTTTATAATCCGTTTTGTCATTTAACATCAATTAACATTGATGTTCATCAATATTTAACATTGTCACGTTATCGATGGGAAAATTCATTTTTAGACAGTAGGATTTGCCTGAGCGGCTAGGATACACCAAGAGTAACAAGCGGTAGAAAATGGATTAGAAAGGAAAGATTAAAAAAAAAAAAAAAAAAAGTTTTTTTTCTTGGGACTTCCTGTGGGTCGGATTTTGTATGCTGGGGGGCCGGATGCGGCCCGCGGGCCGTAGTTTGGGTACCCCTGGGTTAGAGTGTCCACCCTGAGATTGGTAGGTCGTGAGTTCAAACCCCGGCCGAGTCATACCAAAGACCATAAAAATGGGACCCATTACCTCCCTGCTTGACACTCAGCATCAAGGGTTGGAATTGGGGGTTAAATCACCAAAAATGATTCCCGGGTGCGGCCACCGCTGCTGCTCACTGCTCCCCTCACCTCCCAGGTGGGGATCAAGGGTGATGGGTCAAATGCAGAGAATAATTTCGCCACACCTAGTGTGTGTGTGACAATCATGGGTACTTTTAACTTTACTTTAACTTTTAACTTTAAATGGAAATCAATGCGCCGAGGAATTAAATCCGACAATGATTAAAAATGGCCAAAATACGGTAAATATTGTACATATTACATATTGTTATGAACATGTCTGTTACTACATTATATATAGACTTGCAGTCTGTATATAAAACGTTAGAGGGTTTAGAAAGTTGTCTTAGAGGGCTTTGAAGGCTGCAACGGTGACTCCCATTAGCCGCATCTTCCAAGCGTTTTTTTTCATCATCTTTAAAATAAATAAAAAAAGACGTATGTTCCTGTCTCTCATAATTGTGAACCAAAAAGTGAAGTTCCCCTTTAACAATGTGTGTAATCCTTCATAGATGCAGCGCCACAACCTGGCTCAGCACATGCAAGATTTCACCCAGAGGCACATGCGCTACATGGCGGAGTTCTTGCGCAGCTATAGCCTCAACGGCACGGCGCCAAAATCACTTTGGAGTCACGGATCTCCGGTTTCTTGTGGGGATCGAGGGGCCGCCGCGGTGTCCCCATCATCCTGTCGGGGAGCTGCGAGCTGCAGCAGCAGTGCACCATGTCAGCATAGCGAAGAGATGCTGAGGATCCGGGAAATGGACGGACGTTTAGTGAAACAGGATCACCAGCTCCGTGAGCTCATCATCTTGAATGATACTCGGGTACAGTGCTTCATTTTGCATGTCCACACTAGGGATGAGCCCATACTGATTTTTGTGAAAAAGTACATGATCACCATTGCCGATTAGTGCCTTTTAATGCTGATCTCTGGCTGACACTGTGTTTATTTTAGTCCCCCTGCATACAAGTGGCTAGCAGCTAATTGTGTGTCTCCATACACAATCCAAGTTAATAATAATCACCTCCATTACAATTAAACTGCATTTCTTTGTATCTTATGTACCCTTATCACTGGAGGATGAGACTAAACGTGTCATACACCGAGAGAGCAAGGCAGGAGCAGCTAAGCTAACCGCTAAACTAACTTTAAGCAATACAAAGAAATAAGGAAAGTTTCCACAAACAGTTGAAAACTTTGTTCTTATTTCCCTTTTGTCGCACAGGTGGGGCAGCTTGCAGAGCTCCAGCGAAAGGTGTCTACGCTGGAGGAGACCGTGAAGGAGCTGGGGGCCCAGCAATGTAACGGAATCTTCATCTGGCGCCTCAACGCCTTTTCCACCCACCTGCGCAACCAAGACGCGGGCCTGCCTGTGATCGAGCACAGCCCGGGCTTCTACACGGGCCGGCCGGGCTACAAACTGTGCCTGCGCCTCCACATACAAACCCCCAATGCCCCGCGATGTTCCAACTACATCTCCCTCTTTGTCCACACCATGCAAGGAGCCTTCGACGAACAACTCACCTGGCCCTTCCAGGGCACCATCCGCCTCGCCATCCTGGACCAGGGCCCCGACGCGCAGCACCACATGGAGGTGATGGAGTCCAAGCCGGACCTTCAAGCCTTCCAGAGGCCTACCATTCCGCGCAACCCCAAAGGGTTCGGCTACGTGACTTTCTTGCACCTGCAGCAGCTGAATCAGCGAGCCTTCATCAAGGACGACACCCTTCTCATCCGCTGCGAGGTCACCACACGTTTTGACACGTACCACCGCGAGGGACTTCAGGTGCAGCCCAGAGGACCTGAAGGGACCTGAAGCATCCCGGGAATGAACGTGAATGTCAGTCATGCCATTGGAAAAAGGTATTCAAAGAGAAAACAAGACATTTAAGAATTTAAAGCAGTGGTTCTCAAACTTTTTTCACCAAGTACCACTTCAAAAAAATCCATTTACCACCATACTGACCAACAGTAAAACACAGTAGTAGGGCTGCCACAACTAATCGATTACATCGATTAAAATCGATTATAAAAATAGTTGGCGATTAATTTAGTTATCGATTCGTTGGATCTATGCTATGCGCATGCGCAGAGACTACTTTTTTAAATTTTTTTATTTTTTATAAACCTTTATTTATAAACTGCAACATTTACAAACAGCTGAGAAACAATAATCAAAATAAGTATGGTGCCAGTATGCTGGGTTTTTTTCAATAAAATATTGTAAAAGATAGAAATGTACTTTGTCTCTTTTACCCGATTATTAATCGATTAATCGAAGTAATAATCGACAGATTAATCGATTATCAAATTAGTTGTTTAGTTGCAGCCCTACACAGTAGCACAATAGGCCTAAGTATTCAATAAAAACAAGGCAAATGTTTTATTTAACGAGTATATCTAATATTTTGGACACTGCAATATTACACACAGTTTGAACGGTAACACTGTGTTTGAATATTTAATTAAGTGATTTGAGATAGGCTCCAGCGCCCCCCGCAACCCCGAAGGGAATACGCAGTAGAAAATGGATGGATGGATTTTTTATTTTTTTGGGCAAACCACGACCACAGTTTGAGAATCACTGATATGGAAGTTCATTAGTGCCTTTATTGCGAAAGCTTTTTCTGGACACTGAATTGTTTAAATTATGCTGACAAAAATAAGAAAAAATTCAGTTTGTCAAAATACAGTGTTTTAAAATTCAGTGTATAAAAATTCAGTGCAGAAATATTGGTTGCTTGAAAAGTCCGGTAATTCAGGACTGAAGAAATCGATCGAGCCAATGAGGTGTCAAGTTTGAAGTCACGTGACGTCGTGAAGCAACAAATATTTCTGCACTGCATTATTTTACACTGAAGTTTAAAACACTGTATTTTAACACATTTTTAATACAATGAAATGTTAAGCATAATTTGATGTAAAAAAAATCAATACAAAAAAATCAGTTAGATGTGTCCAAATAAGCTTTTGTAATAAACACACAAATTAACCTCCATTAATAAAGAATCATTAGTTTGAATGCAAAATGCAACGTCATATTTACCTTTTATTGAAGACTGTTGTTGGCAAAGATGGCGACAAGCGGAGAGGGAGGAAGAAGAGCCAAGAAGAACGCCACCTTTGTACTTTTCCACGAAACCGTGTTTCTCGCCTTCTTTGTTAAAGTGCTAGTCCTCGCAACTTTCTTTGGTCAATCAATCAATCAATCAATGTTTTTTTACATAGCCCTAAATCACAAGTGTCTCAAAGGGCTGCAGAAGCCACAACGACATCCTCGGTACAGAGCCCACATACAGGCAAGGAAAAACTCACCCCAGTGGGACGTCGATGTGAATGACTATGAGAAACCTTGGAGAGGACCGCATATGTGGGTAACCCCCACCCCCTCTAGGGGAGACCGAAAGCAATGGATTGAGCAATTGGTCCTTCGATTTCACGGGATGACGCGCATATTGTTTGGCCGTACGCTAACTCTGACGGTACACGACAACCGGGGCAAATAATTTAAAGAACATTCAAGAAAACAAATCATGCGATAATCGGGGTGCACGTAAACTGAGGCAACACTGTACTTACTGTATATTATCAGCTCCTAAATGCGGTCTGATTTCAATTCTGAAATGTTCTGCATATTCGCACATCTTTCAATAAGCTTTGCACGTCCAATTTGTCCTTGACTATTTTTTATGACCTTTAAAAGACAGTTTCAAACGTCATTAAAGCCCTTTAGACATGAAATAACAGGCTTATAGTCACCTTTACACTTTTCTTACCCAATATAATAATACTATTAAGACACACACTGTACAGTAATATAGACACACAGTTCACCTACTCAGTGGCCTAGTGGTTAGAGTGTCCGCCCTGAGATCAGTAGGTTGTGACTGTGAGTTCAAACCCCGGCCGAGTCATACCATCCATCCATCCATCTTCTTCCGCTTATCCGAGGTCGGGTCGCGGGGGCAGCAGCTTAAGCAGGGAAGCCCAGACTTCCCTCTCCCCAGCCACTTCGTCCAGCTCCTCCCGGGGGATCCCGAGGCGTTCCCAGGCCAGCCGGGAGACATAGTCTAGTCATAATCCGAGTCATACCAAAGACTATAAAATGGGACCCATTACCTCCCTGCTTAGCACTCAGCATGAATGGTTGGAATTGGGAGTTAAATCACCAAAAATGATTCCCAGGCGCGGCACTGCTGCTGCCCACTGCTCCCCTCACCTCCCAGGGGGTGAACAAGGGGATGGGTCAAATGCAGAGGACACATTTCACCACACCTAGTGTGTGTGTGTGATAATCATTGGTACTTTAACTTCTTGAACACAACTACCTTACATATTTTTTTTATGCTAGTAAATGCTTAACTTGGGCCAAAACTTTGTACAAAACCAGTGAAGTTGGCATGTGTAATTCGTAAATAAAAACAGAATAAAATGATTTGCAAATCCCTTTCAACTTATATTCAATTGAAAAGACTGCAAAGACAAGATATTTAATGTTTGAACTAAGAAACTTTTTTTTTGTTTTTTTTTGTTGCAAATAATCATTAACTTAGAATTTAATGGCAGCAAAAAAGTTGGCACAGGGGCTTTTTTTACCACTGTGTTACATGGCCTTTCCTTTTGACAACACTTACTTAACGTTTGGGAACTGAGGAAACCAACTTTTGAGGCTTTTCAGGTGAAATGTGGACTCGTCAGACCACAGAACACTTTTAGACTTTGCATCAGTCCATCTTAGATGAGCTCGAGCTCAGCAAAACCGGCGGCGTTTCTGGGTGTTGTTGATAAATGGCTTTCGCTTTGTAATGTAGAGTTTTAACTTGCACTTACAGATGTAGCGACCAACTGTAGTTACTGACAGTGGTTTTCTGAAGTGTTCCTGAGCCCATGTGGTGATATCCTTTACACACTGGTGTCGCTTTTTGATGCAGTACCGCCTGAGGGATCCAATGTCACGGGCATTCAATGTGACGCGCAGTGATTTCTCCAGATTCTCTGAACCTTTTAATGATATTACGGACCATAGATGGTGAAATCCCTAAATTCCTTGCAATAGCTCGTTGAGAAATGTTGTTCTTAAACTGTTGGACAATTTGCTCATGCCTTTGTTCACAAAGTGGTGACCCTCGCCCCATCCTTGTTTGTGAATGACTGAGGCTTTTACACCCAATCATGGCACCCACCTGTTCCCAACTAGCCTGTTCACCTGTGGGATGTTCCAAATAAGTGTTTGATGAGCATTCCTCAGCTTTCTCAGTCCTTTTTGCCACTTGTGCCAGCTTTTTTTAAACATGTTGCAGGAATCAATTTCCAAATGAGCTAATATTTGCAAAAAATAACAAAGTTTTCCAGTTTGAATGTTAAATATCTTGTCTTTGCAGTCTATTCAATTGAATATAAGTTGAAAAGGATTTGCAAATCATTGTATTCTGTTTTTATTTACCATTTACACAATGTGCCAACTTCACTGGTTTTGGGGTTTGTTACATATGCATGTTTTGACTATAGGCCGGAGTCAAACAGTGACATGATTTTATTAAGAAAAATATTGATAAAGCTGCAAAATTTGAAGTGGCTAGGGAGGACGGTGGTCATGGTCCTGCACTTTCTGCCTAAAAACTAGGAATGGTGTATTAATTCAACACGTTTTCCGCAATGTATTGTTTGGTATAGTAAAACATTTTTAAAAAAGTTACAGGTTTTTCTGGTTA
>NC_084732.1:79147180-79162180 GCF_033978785.1 Entelurus aequoreus | reverse complement strand
TGTGTATGAGAGGACTTCAGTAGTGTGTATGAGAGTGTTTCAGTAGTGTGTGTGAGAGAGAGAGAAATGCAGTAGTGTGTGTGAGGGGAAAAAAAATCAGTTGTTTGTGTGAGAGCGTTTCAGTAGTGTATGTAAGAGGTCATTCTGAATGATGTCCCTAACAGCCTCTTATAGTCAGTAACTGTTTCATTTTTAGATCAAGCAGAGTGAAAAAATGATGGAATCAGTCGGTTCTGAGGATAAAATGATGGAATCATGAAAAACAAACAAAAAACACAACTCCAACACAACACTAGTACTTTGTTGCACAACTCTCTGGCTTTTATAGCAGCTTGCAGTCTCTGAGGCATGGACTTCACTAGTGACAAACAGTACTCCTCATCACTCTTGCTCCAACTTTCTCCGATTGCAGGTTGGAGTCTTGTCACGGACCATTTTCTTCAATTTCCACCAGGGATTTTCAGTTTGATTGAAATCTGGACTATTTGCAGGCCATGACATTGCCCTTACGTGTCTTTCTTCGAGGAAAGTTTTCACAGTTTTTGCTCTATGGCAGCGACGTGCGGTGAGGTTCATGGCTGGTGAGGCACCGACTTCATCACAGTCAGATTTACAAACATATGAACCCTAAAGAGTATCGTATTCACCATTTGATTGGCAGCAGTTAACGGATTATGTTTAAAAGCTCATACCAGCATTCTTCCGTGCTTGGCACTCAGCATCAAGGGTTGGTATTGGGGGTTAAATTACCAAAAATGATTCCCGGGCGCGGCGCCACTGCTGCCCACTGCTCCCCACTGCTCCCCACTGCTCCCCTCACCTCCCAGGGGGTGAACAAGGGGATGGGTCAAATGCAGAGGACAAATTTCACCACACCTAGTGTGTGTGTGACAATCATTGGTACTTTAACTTAACTTTAACTTTACACATACAAACTGTAGCACACAAAAAAGCACATTTAATAAAAAAAAAACGTTATTATGGTCTTACCTTTATGTAATATATTGGGTTGGAGGTGTCACGCCAAATGTCTTCCTCCTTATAAAAACCTCCCCCGCCCCCATTTACTTCCGTGCCGTGGTCATGTTTCCTCTTACGTCATTGACAGCGATCGATAGCACTTCAGCTTTGACTGCCCGTCGCTGGAAGGATACTTCGTCTTTGACAGCTGCTGGAATCTGAAGAAATCGATTATTGTTTTCTTTTGTACGGGCGCGAAACAGGACAGTCGCGTGCCGGTTAAGGACCCCCGGCAACTTTGTGACTTTATTGGACGCAGCCCCGGAAGTAAATGGGGGGGCGGGGGGGGGAAGAAATTTGGCGTGACAGAGGCAATAACCAGGCGAGATGATGAAGTACGTCTCTTTACTGTAGACTTCAGAACAGACTCAACACACTTGACGTCAGGTGCGCAACACCACGTAAATCGTTGGCCAACCAAAAAGTAACCCCAGTACGCTATAGCCAACATTAACCAGGAGATGGCAACAGACAAACATAGATCACTCTATTACATTCCTCCCCTTTTAGAAATGTAGAGTTACTCAAAATAAATAAACAACCCAACCAAAAAATGCAGCAGCTCAATAAGAAGCCAAAAAGTGCCAAAACAATAATGTTCGTGTTGGAGGAGTTGTGAATACCGTATTTCCTTGAATAGCCGCAGGGGCGCTAATTAATTTAAAACCTCTTCTCACTCCTGCGGTTACCAAAACCATGCGGAATGAGCAAGCATGCTCTAATTATTTTAAAACCTCTTCTCACTCCGGCGCATACCTTATCATTAAAAACACATTTAATAAAAAAAACGTTATTATGATCTTACCTTTACTTGTAGATGGGTCCATGTGCAGCTGCTTCTGATCAAAGGCAGTCTTTCTCATCTTTCTTCAATTTTAAAAGTCTCTGGAGATATTCCTTTAATTATTACCTCCTGCTTCGATTGAAAGTCCAGTTTAGAAAACGGTTTTATTTTAGATATGTAATCCTCCATGTTAAAAGTGCAAGCAAACAATTGCTGCATGCTTGCTGCTTGTTGTCTTCTTCTGCAGTACCTGTCTCCTGCAGTACTGGTAGTCGCAAGAAGGATCACTAGCGCCATCTACCACCTGGAGGCGGGAGTCATTTAATGACTCATATTTGACCCGGCGGAAGTGCCAAGCATGCGCTAATTATTTTGCGAAACGAGTTTGACCCGGCTGTAATTCTAGGCAGGCGAATACTATATTCCCGGCGCCAATTCAAGGAAATACGGTAATTGAAATATGAAATCCGTGCTGCAGTCTGCAGGTGTACCTAATGTTGTGGCCCTGCAGTCATTTACAACTCCTCCAACACGATCATTATTGTTTTTGCACTTTTTGGCTTCTTATTAAATAACTTTTTTAAATAGATTCAATCTTGCACGTGGAAAGTTTAAGTGTGGGATTTAGTTGATATAACACTCCCGTCAGGGGGTGCATTCTACGGCGGGGGTGCATTCTCTACCACCAGGAGGCGGGATTACTGCGAGCCTCAGCCAGTGCGTCTTCGAAGCAGTTTTATGATTGCTCAGCACAAGAAATATGTTACACATACAGTTGTTGACAAAATACACTGTACATTATATACCTCAGCTAACTAAACTATGGAAATGTATAATATAGTTCATATAGCAATACGGTCTCACTGCACAGCAGGCCAGCAGTTAGCCGAGTCTGCAATCCATGTTGAGGCTCAACTGAGTGACGTGCCTCAACTGGCTGCTGATCACCGCACCGTCTCTTCTCAGTATTTGAACGGCAAATGTGAAAATTCAGCGATTTTGAATAAAAATAATCTAAAACGGGTGAAGTTAAATGGAAAATAACTTTATAGTATAATCACTGGATACATATAACAATTTAATTATTTTTTTTTCTTTTTACATTTTTTTTCTTTCCTAGTGACTGCACGTCACTGCTCTATGGCAAGATGCATTAACATCTTGAAAAAGTATGTCATCATCCCCAAACACCCTTGCGATTGATGGAGTGAGACAAGTGTCCAAAATGTCAACGTAGACTTGTGTATTCATTGAAGATGTAATGACAGCTATATCCCAAGTGCCATTACCTGACATGCAGCCCCATATCATCCATGACTGTGGGAAATAAGCATGTTTTCTTCAGGCAGTCGTCTTCATAAATCTCATTGGAATGCCACCAAACATCATCACCTGGCCCAATGCAGATTTGCAAGTCATCACTAATGGGGGTTGTATGGTATACCAGTACTAATACAGTACTGTGATACTTATGAATTAAAAACAATACTATACTGCTTTGAAAAATACCTGTACTTTTTTCATCTGCATGCTGCTGTGCAACGGTGATGTACAGAGCCGAGGCGCATGATGTTGAGTATGTCAGCACGCACACATACAGGCAAAAACGGCATGGAGAGGAAGAACGGCACAAAAGGGAATTTCTACAGGTAAAGAAGGTGCGTGAAGCGCAAAATGGTGTCACGTCCAGGGCGCATTGCAATGTGCCCTCATCTTTGCGCTCTGCTTGCCACACCTCGGGACGCGCCCACGGCCGCGTCACGGCCACATGCCGGCAAGGCTGTGGGCGATCAGCTATCAGCGCACCTGGACCTGATGAGAGGGAGCTGAATAAAAGACCAGTGGACCCAAGGATCCTTGCGGGAACTTAGTTTCTGAATTGTGTACCGTAAGCCGAAGCCTTATGCTCTCTCTCTCTGTTTCTCTGTGCGTTTTCCCTCCGTGTCTGACGTCCTTGTTTGTTCTCCCACAGTGCCTTCCCGAGTCTCCCCGTTGTGATCTCTTGTCGTTCCATTTTTGTGATTTGGACTGCCTTCCTCGATCCTCGACCCCTACTCGGACACGGACTACGCTGCCTCGCTCCTACCCTCGATCCCCTTGCCTGTTCACGGACTCTCCTACTGCTTTGTCCCTCCTCTCGCTCTCCTCAACATCACGGTAATACACGACAATCAATTACACACATAGTCTTACACCATACACTCTTGTAGTTTGGTCACACACTCCATTCTATTGTTTAGTAGTAATGTTTATTATTATTATATATG
Source organism: Entelurus aequoreus (assembly GCF_033978785.1). Taxonomy (NCBI): domain Eukaryota; kingdom Metazoa; phylum Chordata; class Actinopteri; order Syngnathiformes; family Syngnathidae; genus Entelurus; species Entelurus aequoreus. The sequence continues at coordinate 79,158,109 of NC_084732.1, read as the reverse complement.
TTTATTAATTATATATATAATAAATCATAGTACATCACTGCCCCCTGGTGTCTGAGCCGTCATCTCCTCTCTGTAACCATAACAAATGGAGGTATTTGGGCTTCAAAACTACCGATAAAGGTGACGCTTTAAACACGGAAGCGCCGCACTGCAAGCTGGGCTTTAAAGGCCTACTGAAATGATTTTTTTTTATTTAAACGGGGATAGCAGATCCATTCTATGTGTCATACTTGATCATTTCGCGATATTGCCATATTTTTGCTGAAAGGATTTAGTAGAGAACATCGACGATAAAGTTCGCAACTTTTGGTCGCTGATAAAAAAAGCCTTGCCTGTACCGGAAGTAGCGTGAGGTCGCAGGTTGAAAGGCTCCTCACATTTCCCCATTGTTTACACCAGCAGCGAGAGCGATTCGGACCGAGAAAGCGACGATTACCCCAGTAATTTGAGCCAGGATGAAAGATTCGTGGATGAGGAACGTGAGAGTGAAGGACTAGAGTGCAGTGCAGGACGTATCTTTTTTCGCTCTGACCGTAACTTAGGTACAAGGGCTCATTGGATTCCACACTCTCTCCTTTTTCTATTGTGGATCACGGATTTGTATTTTAAACCACCTCGGATGCTATATCCTCTTGAAAATGAGAGTCGAGAACGCGAAATGGACATTCACAGTGACTTTTATCTCCGAAGCACTTTAGCTACGGAGCTAACGTGATAGCATCGTGCTTAAATGCAGATAGAAACAAAATAAATAAGCCCCTGACTGTAAGGATAGACAGCAGATCAACAATACTACTATCAGGAGACACCGAACCTGTAACCACACGGTTAATGCTGTGCCGCCTGTCGAAGCCTATCAATGCTGTTGCTAACGACGCCATTGAAGTTAACTTAGCTATGGGACCTCGTCAGAGCTATGATAAAAACATTATCTCTCCACTTACGCCAGCCCTCATCTGCTCATCAACACCCGTGCTCACCTGCGTTCCAGCGATCGACGGCGCGACGAAGGACTTCTCATCGATGCGGTCGGCGGCTAGCGTCGGATAGCGCGTCTGCTGTCCTCAAAGTCCTCCTGGTTGTGTTGCTGCTTGCTTGCTTGCTTGCTGGCTCCTCTTCTGTTAGAAGATAGGGGTCCATCGTCCCTAAGAATGATGTGCTCTGTAGTGACTGTACAAGCCAATACGAGCTTTGAAGTTTCTGCCGCATATGGGACAGATCAGACCAGGTGGTAATATACATTTTGGCATGACTCTTCTTTCCAGTCTCCTCCTCCTTTTTTCAAGTATCATAGATGTTCTTTTCTCCTCATACTTTGTCACTCCTTCACTGACTGCAGTTCTCCATGTTATTCTGTCTTTTGCTAGGTCTTCCCAGGATGTAGTATCTATTTCACATTGCTTCAAAGTCTTCTTTAAGCAATCCTTGTAGCGTTTTCTCTGCCCGCCAACATTTCTTTTCCCTTCATTTAGCTGACAGTACAACATCTGTTTTGGCAGTCTGTCGTCATTCATCCATACGACATGCCCTGTCCATCGTAGTTGGTATTTAACAATTGTACTCTCTACACTGGGAAGCATGGCCTGTTCAAGTACACTGATGTTTGTTCTCACATCTTGCCACTTAATATTCATCATCTGGCGTAGACATCGCTGTTGAAACCTTTCAAGTGCTGTGATGTGTCTTTGATATGCTGTCCATGCCTCTGAACCATATAGCAAAGTTGTTATAACAATTGCTCTGAACACTTTGATTTTTGCATCTAGCCTGATGTCATGATTTTGGAACACTCGAGTCTTAAGCTTTCCAAAGGCTGCAGCAGCTTGCCTGATTCTGTGATTGACTTCTGCATCAATGTTAGCATTTGAAGACATTATACTACCAAGGTATGTGAAGCTTTCTACATTTTCAAGAGCCACTTCTTCTATCTTTATTGCTGGTGGTTGCAGGATGATGTCCTTAGGCGATGGTTGGTAGAGTACTTGTGTTTTCTTTGCATTTATTTTAAGTCCAAGTTGTGTGTATGCATAGTTAAATGCATCCAGTATTACTTGCAAATCTTCTGCACTCTGGGCTGCTATTGCATTATCATCGGCATATTGAAATTTTACCACTGTGGACCTTGAAACTTTTGTTCTGGCTTGCAGCTTCCTCAGGTTGAACAGTTTTCTATCTGGCCGAAATGCAATTTGAAATAGCTCAGCTGGTATTCGTGAATATGCAATGTGGATCACAACAGAGATAAAGACGGAGAACAGTGTCGGGGCTTTCAAACATCCCTGTTTTACTCCAGTTTTTACTTCAAAAGGAGCAGAATCATGGCCATTCCCAAGTACTGTAGCTGTCATATTGTCATGCATTAATCGGACTATACTGATGAATTTTGGAGGACATCCTGATCTTGCCAGTACTTCCCAAAGTAGTTCCCTGGAGACAGTGTCAAATGCTTTTGTGAGGTCAATAAACGCCATATAGAGGGGCCTATTTTGTTCAATGCATTTTTCTTGGAGTTGTCTCACTGAGAATATCATGTCAGTTGTTCCTCTGTTTGGTCTAAAGCCGGATTGAGATTCTGGGAGTATGTCCTCAGCAATGGTCTGAAGTCTTGTGTTGAGGATTCCTGACAGGACCTTACCGGCAGTACTGAGTAGTGATATGCCTCTGTAATTGCCACATTCTGCTCTATCACCCTTTCCCTTGTATATCTTCACAATGTTGGCATTCTTTAACTCTGGTGGTATTTCTTCCTCGCTCCAAATTTTTTGTATAATTTGATATAGATGTTCTTGTAGTTTGTTTCCACCATGCTTAAATATTTCAATTGGAATTCCGTCTGGGCCTGCCGCTTTGCCAGCTTTCATTCGTGAGATGGATTTGTTCATTTCTTCCAGGGTTGGTATGTCTCCTAGGTCCATTTTGATGGTCTGTTGGGGTATGGCATTGAGAACATCCCTGTTATAGACAGTTTGTTGGTTCAGCAGTTCTTCAAAATGCTCTCGCCACCGTGCATTGATTTCTTTGTTGGTCTTCAGAATGGTACCCCCGTCTTTGCTCTTGAGGGGCACCTGACCTTATATAGATGGTCCATATATCTCTTTTGTCGCTGTAAAGAATGCCTTGCAATTGTTGTTATCAGCTAAGAGTTGTATTTCTTCAGCCAGTTGCTGCAGCCAGCCGCTAATACACCGATCCCACCTACAGCTTTCTTCTTTGCAGTCTCCATTGTTCATTAAACAAATTGCAAAAGATTCACCAACACAGATGTCCAGAATACTGTGGAATTTTGCGATGAAAACAGAGCTGTTTGTATTGAGATACAATGTGTCCGAATGCTTCCGTTTCAACCATTAACGTCACGCGCAAACATCATCATACATAGACGTTTTCAACCGGAAGTTTCGCGGGAAATTTAAAATTGCACTTTATAAGTTAACCCGGCCGTATTGGCATGTGTTGCAATGTTAAGATTTCATCATTGATATATAAACTATCAGACTGCGTGGTCGGTAGTAGTGGGTTTCAGTAGGCCTTTAAAACATGCCTCGCCAAAGGTGGCATTAAAGTATTACAATCTTTGCTTCGAACTCAGATAAACACTTCAATAACAATCATGCAGACGTCCACAAGGAGTATAGAAGTAATATAGTTAACCACCTCCCCTGCTTTGCACATATAGATACATACAGATGCACCCGCAGCTGGCTAGCTTGTTGCCAATAATTAGCGCAGTCCAAACCGCCCACGTAGCGTAAACTAATGCTTGTAAAATGACTGAATTGTCAGTGTTTCCCATAAACTGCCAAGATACCTGTGGCGGTGGGGGCGTGGCTATAGGTGTGGCTATGGGCGTGGTCACCATGACATCATCGATACATTTGCATAATTTACTACAATGATATGATTTTCTCTAAAAAGACTCAAAAAATGTATACTTACTAATTAATAATAACAGTTTTGTTTTAAACGTCCATCCATCCATCCATCCATCCATCCATTTTACAATATAATTACAACACTTTATGTACATATTTATATACAGATTTGAACAATAAGTTATTCACTGAAATATATTTATTAATTGTGGTTCTTACAAAAAATATATCTTATAAAATATAAAAGCTAAAATGTCTCTTAAAGCTCTGCCCCTTTAATTAGTGCATACTAAATAATTTAACTTTAGCCTACTACTACAACCATATTATTTACCAGCAACATAAAGTGAAACAGAGGCAGAGGTGTCCTGCCACAGTCTGTAACAAATAAACAGAAAACAGTAGTGGTCAAATACAAATAAGGCAACAAGAGAAGTATCCTACACTTCTCTTTTGTAAAGTAAATCTGAACAGCCTATATGGGCATGTACATCAACTATATGATTTGCCTGAGAAGCTGGACAGGACAAAAAAAAAAAAAAAATAATAAAAAAAACATTTTTTTATTTTTTATTTGTGGCGGATGTAATTCTTTCGTGGTGGGCCGCCACAAATAAATGAATGTGTGGGAAACACTGATTTTGTTTCAAAATGCTACAATTTGTGTTCTATATTTAACAATGTGTGTTTTACCTGCTTCATGTCTTATCTGTGTAGTTGTAGCCATATAGTATTGTGTTTAGTATTTCCGTTTTTTCGGACTAAAAGGGCACCTTTAAAATCCTTTCAATTTCTCAAAAATCGACAGTGCGCCTTATAACCCGGTGCGCCTAATGTACGGAATAATTCTGGTTGCTCCTTTAAATCTTCAGTCACATGCAGGCGTCTCACAGGAATGAGGCAAAAATACAACCTATACTGTAAGTGTAGATTGGAGTATGTTGTTTCTTAATAGGGAAATATGTTAATGTATTTTGTGTTTGTATTTCCATGAGTTCATCAGAGTTCTGTATGCGGCCCCCTAGTTTACAGAGGTCATGTACTATATTTTTCCGACCATAGCGTGCGCCGGATTATAAGGCGCACTTCCAATGAGCGGGTCTATACAGGTCTATTTTCATACAAAAGGCGCACCGGATTACAGGGCGCATTAAAGGGGTCATATTGTGATTTTTTACCCCTAGGTTTAAAACACTTTCTTGTGGTCTACATAACATGTAATGGTGGTTCTTTGGTCAAAATGTTGCATTGATTACTGATTACAGACCATCTTGAATCCGCTCTCTGACCTTCTATTAAGGATGCACCTTTTTATAGGCGGTCTTATTTACGTGGCTTCACTTCGACAACGTCTTCTCCCGGTCATCTTTGTTGTAGCGGTAGTTTTTAGCTCTGCCATCGCGATTCTACTGATAGATTAAGTTAGAACTGCACACTACTTTGTATTAGAAATGGCAATAGCAGAGGACAAGAGAATAGAGAAAAAGAAGGAGCTTATTGACTACGGCACGAACTGCGATGGCGGACGTGTGCAAATTTCGTGACTTATGCAGACCCCAAATACACATCAGCAGGTACCAGTAGGTAAGAAATGTTGGTTTATATGTGTATGTAATAATATATCTCCAAAAAGGTGCCATTTTGGGGTCCTTATACACACACCATAATAATACCCATATGTTGAAGCACAGTACGCCTGACTCTGGTAGCCAGAAGAGTCCGCATTCCATCAACGGTGCGGCTTTGTAGCTTACGTACTAAAATATTTTGAAGGACTTTTAAGTGCCGTGTTTAATGTTCTATGTTCTCAATGAAACATCAACGTTTTGGTGTTGCTTGCTTACCGGTACTTGCAAGCGTCATTTATTTAAAAGCTAAGTTAAAGTACCACTGATAGTCACACACACACTAGGTGTGGTGAAATGACTCTCTGCATTTGACCCATCCCTTTGTTCCACCCCTTTGGAGGTGAGGGGAGCAGTGAGAAGCAGCGGTGGCCACGCTCTGGAATCATTTTGGTGATTTAACCCCCAATTCCAACCCTTGATGCTGAGTGCCAAGCAGGGAGGTAATGGGTCCCATTTTTATAGTCTTTGGAATGACTCGGTTTGAATTTACGACCTACTGATGTAAAAAAACATGCAGCATCCACAGGTCCATTTATGTGTGACTGCCATCTACTGGTCACACTTATTACACCATGTACCAAATAATATAGGTTCGAGGTCGGTAAGCACAACCAGAATTAATACACACAAAAGGCGCAGCGGGTTATAAGGCGCCGTGTCGATTTTTGTGAAAATGAAGTGAAGTGAAGTGAATTATATTTATATAGCGCTTTTCTCTAGTGACTCAAAGCGCTTTACATAGTGAAACCCAATATCTAAGTTACATTTAAACCAGTGTGGGTGGCACTGGGAGCAGGTGGGTAAAGTGTCTTGCCCAAGGACACAACGGCAGTGACTAGGATGGCGGAAGCGGGGATTGCACCTGCAACCCTCAAGTTGCTGGCACGGCCGCTCTACCAACCGAGCTATACCGCCCCAAAGTGAAAGGATTTTAAGTGCGCCTTATAGTCCGAAAAATACGGTGATTTGAGTTACAAGTGTCACGGTGGAATGCGCCCTCATCACAGGCGCTCTCTTGCCGCTGCGGGCGTGCCTCCTCGCGCCTGGAGACAATCTGCAATCAGCACACCTGCCCGTGATGAGCGAGCTGCCTTCATAAGCCGGCACAACCTGCCATCCCGCGCCTGAATATAACCTTCTGTTCGCGTACAGTAAGCCACGTCCTGCTTGATGCAATCCAGCTCTCTCTGTGCTTGCCCCTCCGTGTTTTCAGTGTGTGTTTTCTTGTGTCGTCCCCGCAGTACCCTCCGTCGCCTTGAAAGTGAGCTGTGCGTCTCACTTTTCCCTGGATCTCCCTCTGGACTCTGACTGCCTCCCTCGATCCTTGACTTCCCCCGCTTTGGACTTGTACCTGTAGACTTCTCTCTCCCCTGGACTTCCTCGTCTCTCGTTCAACATTTACGGTAACACTCAACAGATAATCTACACACAGAGTCTTACACCATACACACTCTTGGATTTTGTCACACTCCATTTCCTTAGTTAGTATATTTAGTATTGTTTGATTATTATATATATATGACTATATATACACTACCGTTCAAAAGTTTGGGGTCACATTGAAATGTCCTTATTTTTGAAGGAAAAGCACTGTACTTTTCAATAAAGATAACTTTAAACTAGTCTTAACTTTAAAGAAATACACTCTATACATTGCTAATGTGGTAAATGACTATTCTAGCTGCAAATGTCTGGTTTTTGGTGCAATATCTACATAGGTGTATAGAGGCCCATTTCCAGCAACTATCACTCCAGTGTTCTAATGGTACAATGTGTTTGCTCATTGGCTCAGAAGGCTAATTGATGATTAGAAAACCCTTGTGCAATCATGTTCACACATCTGAAAACAGTTTAGCTCGTTACAGAAGCTACAAAACTGACCTTCCTTTGAGCAGGTTGAGTTTCTGGAGCATCACATTTGTGGGGTCAATTAACTGCTCAAAATGGCCAGAAAAAGAGAACTTTCATCTGAAACTCGACAGTCTATTCTTGTTCTTAGAAATTAAGGCTATTCCACAAAATTGTTTGGGGTGACCCCAAACTTTTGAACGGTAGTGTATATATATATATATAATAAATTATTGAACATTACTGCCCCCTGGTGTATGTTGCCGTCATCTCCCTCTGTCCAACCCATAACTAGAAGAAGAACAAAAACAAATACTTTGAGGATGTACTCTTGAGTCGCTCCTCGCTGCTGTCCCAATGCTGGCGCTCGAGTTTAGCCAGGTAGTTTTCTTTCTGTACCGTCTCCCATGTCATCAGCCGCTGGTCCAGCCCGGCTGGCAGCTCTCGCTCTAGTATAAACACACAAAATGTCCCCAGTAGGATTAAGTAGGACGCCTGTCGGCCTACAATAAATCATCTCACCAAGGTGCTCCTGCTTGGACTCGGGCCGCTTAACGAGGCTGAGGAGGAGCTGGGAGAGGTGACTGATGATAATGAACGGTGGAGCCAACGCCGGGCGACTGTGGTACTCCACGATCAGGTTATATCTCTGGAACTTCCAGAAAATGTCAGTGTTGCCTTGTACAACCTGGAACGTGTAGCTACCATGTCAACAAACAGAAACTATTTTAGAAGCATTGCAAAAAAAATGTACGCACTCAAAAGGGATTTTCATAAATCCATAAACCTTTCAGCTTGTGAACTCCTGACCTAAACATGGCAATGAGCAGGTTGAGCAGCAGGACGTTGGTGACGAGAAGGAAGATGACCAGAAGCAGGATGACCAGCCAGTTGGCATAAACGTTAGGACACGGCGGCCGTAGCCCCTTGATAATCTCCTCTGAGTCATTGGTGCAGTTCGTTCCAGGCATCCGAGCAGCTGTCAAACAAACAAACTCAATGTAGGCCAGCTCCTGCTTTATACATGAATAAAACAACGCCTTAGATACAACACTGGGGTTTAAAATGATGCATTTAATTATACTTAGAGTCGGGCAAAAATGGATGTACTTCATAGGAAAACTGCATTTTTTTTCAATTCATTTTGCACGTCATCCCCAACATATTGTGAGGCAAGAACACGCATTTCTTTGTCTTTTCTGTTCGTTCTAAATAGCCAAAAACTAGTAGCAAAAGGCAGCTAACAATACAGGTTATGGGGATTTCATCCGTTACGCCTATAAAGTAGAGATGTCCGATAATGGCTTTTTTGCCGATATAATTACTCTTAATTACCGATTCCGATATCAACCGATGCCGGTATATACAGTCGTGGAATTAACACATTATTATGCCTAATTTTGTTGTGATGCCCCGCTGGATGCATTAAACCAGGGGTTGGGAACCTTTTTGGCAGAGATAGCCATGAAAGCCAAATATTTTAAAATGTATTTCCGTAAGAGCCGTATAAAAAATGTTAACACCGAAAACAACTAAATGCGTGCATTTTTAAGTTAGACCAACATTTTTAAAGTATAATAAGTTTCTCATTATTTTTAATTACAGTGTTATTGTGAAGCTAACCAATAATAAATAAAATACTTCTTACCATTAATGCGACTTCTGGTGTTGCATGGTTTTGCTGATGGCTTTGTAGTCTGGTTGTTACGTGGTTATTTTTAACACTGTAATTACCAGCGGGATTATTCATTACTTATCGTGTTAAGCAATGACAGCTACGATTTATCTGAGAGCCAGATGCAGTCATCAAAAGAGCCACATCTGGCTCTAGAGCCATAGGTTCCCTACCCCTGCATTAACCAATGTAACAAGGTTTTCCAAAATAAATCAACTCAAGTTAAGGAAAAAAATGCCAACATGGCACTGCCATATTTATTATTGAAGTCACAAAGTGCATTATTTTTTTTAACATGCCTCAAAACAGCATCTTGGAATTTGGGACATGCTCTCCCTGAGATAATCCTGATACCCACTACAACTATGGGAAATACTATACTTTGACTTTCACAAGGTGCATTTTTTTTTTTTTTTTTAACATGCCTCAAAACAACAGCTACAAAAACAATGAAGGCACACAGCTTCAGTCCAGAGTATACTAGAGTAATAAAGTTAACAATAACATAGTCCTCCTTTAGTGCTTTCGCCTTGGGATGGTTTTTGTTGTATTTTTGTTTTTTCTCGGCGCAGTCCTTAAAGGCCTACTGAAACCCACTACTACCGACCACGCAGTCTGATAGTTTATATATCAATGATGAAATCTTAACATTATAACACATGCCAATACGGCCGGGTTAACTTATAAAGTGACATTTTAAATTTGCCGCTAAACTTACGGTTCGAAACGCCTCTGAGGATGACGTATGCGCGTGACGTAGCCCGGCGAACACGGGTATGCCTTCCACATTGAAGCCAATACGAAAAAGCTCTGTTTTCATTTCATAATTCCACAGTATTCTGGACATCTGTGTTCGTGAATCTTTTCCAATCATGTTCATTGCATTATGGAGAAGGAAGCTGAGCAAGCAAAGAAGAAAGTTGTCGGTGCGAAATGGACGTATTTTTCGAACGTAGTCAGCAACAACAGTACACAGCCGGCGCTTCTTTGTTTACATTCCCGAAAGATGCAGTCAAGATGGAAGAACTCGGATAACAGAGACTCTAACCAGGAGGACTTTTGACTTCGATACACAGACGCCTGTAGAGAACTGGGACAACACAGACTCTTACCAGGATTACTTTGATTTGGATGACAAAGACGCAGACGTGCTACTGTGAGTATGCAGCTTTGGCTTCTAAACATTTGATCGCTTGACCGTATGTGCGCAACTTTTTTTTGCGTATGTACGTAACTTTTTTAAAAATATATAAGCTTTATGAACCTTGGGTTAGGTGAACGGTCTTTTGGGCTGAGTGATTGTGTGTGTTGATCAGGTGTTTGAATTGTATTGGCGTGTTCTATGGAGCTAGGAGCTAGCATAGGAGCTAGGAGCTAGCATAACAAACACGCAGGTGTTTTTATGCAGGATTAATTTGTGGCATATTAAATATAAGCCTGGTTGTGTTGTGGCTAATAGAGTATATATATGTCTTGTGTTTATTTACTGTTGTAGTCATTCCCAGCTGAATATCAGGTACCGTGAGTATGCAGCCTTGGCTGCTAAACATTTGATAGCTTGACCGTATGTGCGCGTCACGTACGTAACTTTTTAAAAATATATAAGCTTTATGAACCTTGGGTTAGGTGAACGGTCTTTTGGGCTGAGTGATTGTGTGTGTTGATCAGGTGTTTGAATTGTATTGGCGTGTTCTATGGAGCTAGGAGCTAGCAGAGGAGCTAGGAGCTAGCGTAACAAACATGCAGGTGTTTTTATGCAGGATTAATTTGTGGCATATTAAATATAAGCCTGGTTGTGTTGTGGCTAATAGAGTATATATATGTCTTGTGTTTATTTACTGTTGTAGTCATTCCCAGCTGAATATCAGGTCACCCCCGGCTCTCACAGCATCTTCCCTATCTGAAT